>NC_134841.1:63437087-63745421 GCF_965363235.1 Mytilus galloprovincialis | reverse complement strand
CATTAATGTTAAAAGTGTCCAAAATTAAAATTGTTTAATTTCACCAAAAATTGAATTCTTGAGGTGTTTTATTAGAGCCGAGATAAGTCTTATAACTGCTTAATCTGCATTTGAATAAATTGATACTCAAGGCAGCATACACAGGTTTTTAATACACAACTTTTTAATGGGAAAAACCTAAAAATAATGACTATTGAGTTTGATGAAAATCAAACTATGTGTAAACATAACTTATATAACGTATAAGTACCTAATAACTCAAAATATTATAAGCAAAGATTTTTCTTCAGCTGTGTAAAATCTACACAAATATTCTACAATGATTTTTTTGCCATTATTTTTATTCATATAGGGCTCAAGGTCAGATCTGAAAGTTGACAGAATTAAAGTGTAAAATGAAAATATTTCAGTATAGTTTTTCAAATCTACTCTTTAGGAATAAAACAAGTTTACAATAGATTTATATAAATTCTTTGCTTCCCTGTAAGCATTTTCAATTTTTGCATACAAAAACACTTAACTTTAACCAGTATAAACATATTTATATTATAGGAGTGTTAATGATGAGATGTATAATGTAGCCTGTAACCTGGCAGAGAGATATGGTTTACCATTATGGGAGCTCTACATGTCACATCTAGAGTTCTTATTTGATAGTGGGTAAGTATGATTGATTCTTAAGGAAATTATCATGTTAATAGGACACCAGTAGTTTCCATTAACAATATTCACCTACAAAATGATTTAAGACATATATATTCAATTTATAATTGTCGTTTGCAATTTGCAATTAAAAAGGGGGAGATAAACCAAAAGGTTAAACAAAATACTGACATCACTAAAGCCAAGAAAGCAATTGAAGTAGAAAAAAAAATAGGGTAAAAAAAAATTAAAAGCTGTTCAACACATAATTCACAGAAAGGTAAAAACTGAGGGATGAATACTATCTTTAATTTCTGAATTTACAATGTACCAATTATGATTACATTGCATGCATGTTTCATTGTGATAGTTATTTTGATTGGCTAACAGCATTCTCGCATCATTCTGAAATCAACCTTCATTTCATATACACCCATGATGTAGTATGTCATACCTTTGTCTGTTTGTCCATAGTCAACATGTTGGACAATAACTCAAAAAGCCTAAACCAATTTTCATAAAACTATTGTGACATTTTCATATTTATATATATAAGCTGCCATTAGTTTTTGTTTTGTGTTTTAAATTTCTGATATGACATTGAGGTTTTTTGGAACTTTATCCTGCAATTGGGTGTTCTACTATTCAGATACAGCCCTACAGATATCGCTATGCTGTATATGTAAACTGCCGGACTGAGTATTGTATGAACCTGCGTGACCTCAGAATGTGTATTGCAGTCCCATTCCAATGTATCAATTGCGAATTAACGATTACTTTTATATGTTCTGTTTGTTTTCAAACATTTCTTTAGAGCAATAAGAATCACACCAATTTTCTGATAACATACACACATGAACAGCAGTCTTTTCTACGATGACAATTATCGATTTCAAAACGTGAATGTGTATGATTATGTAACAAAAACCACCATGTCAATTTCAGCATGCATGTTTAGTGAATGTCAAGTCTGAAGCGTAGGGCAACTTGTACACTCCTGTTTTAAACTGGACAATGTTTTGTTTTTGTTTTTATACGACCGCAAAATTTTTAATTTTTCATCGTATATTGCTATCACGTTGGCGTCGTCGTCGTCTGCGTCGTCGTCCGAATACTTTTAGTTTTCGCACTCTAACTTTAGTAAAAATGAATAGAAATTGATGAAATTTTGACACAAGGTTTATGACCACAAAAGGAAGGTTGGGATTGATTTTGGGAGTTTTGGTCCCAACATTTTAGGAAATTGGGGGCCAAAAAGTGCCCAAATAAGCATTTTCATGGTTTTTGCACTATAACATCTAAGTGAATAGAAATCTATGAAATTTTGACATAAGGTTTATGACCACAAAAGGAAGTTTGTGATTGATTTTGGGAGTTTTGGTTCCAACAGTCTAGGAATTAGGGGCCAAAAAAGGGCCCAAATAAGCATTATTCTTGGTTTTCGCACATTAACTTTAGTATAAGTAAATAGATATCAGTGAAATTTAAACACAAGGTTTATGACCACAAAAGGAAGGTTGGGATTGATTTTGGGAGTTGATGTCCCAACAGTTTAGGAATTAGGGGCCAAAAAGGGGCCCAAATAAGCATTATTCTTGGTTTTCGCACCATAACTTAAGTATAAGTAAATAGAAATCTATGAAATTTAAACACAAGGTTTATGACCATAAAAGGAAGATTGGGTTTGATTTTGGGAGTTTTGTTCCTAACAGTTTAGGAATAAGGGGCCCAAAGGGTCCAAAATTGAACTTTGTTTGATTTCATCAAAAATTGAATAATTGGGGTTCTTTAATAATATGTTGAATCTAAAAATGAACTTAGATTTTCATTATTGGCCCAGTTTTCAAGTTGGTCCAAATCGGGGTCCAAAATTAAACTTTGTTTGATTTCATCAAAAATTGAATAATTGGGGTTCTTTGATATGCCAAATCTAACTGTGTATTTAGAATTTTAGATTCTTAATTTTTGGTCCCGTTTTCAAATTGGTCTACATTAAAGTCCAAAGGGTCCAAAATTACACTAAATTTGATTTTAACAAAAATTGAATTCTTGGGCTTTTTTGATATGCTGAATCTAAACATGTACTTAGATTTTTGTTTATAGGCCCAGTTTTCAAGTTGGTTCAAATCAGGATCCAAAATTATTATATTAAGTATTGTGCAATAGCAAGAAATTTTCAATTGCACAGTATTCAGCAATAGCAAGAAATCTTCAATTGCACAGTATTGTGCAATAGCAAGAAATTTTCAATTGCTCAGTATTGCGCAATAGCAAGAAATCTTCAATTGCACAGTATTGTGCAATAGCAAATATTTTCAATTGCACAGTATTGCGCAATACCCAGAAATATCTAATTGCACAATATTGTGCAATAGCAAGAAATTTTCAATTGATTGGAGTTATCTTTCTTTGTCGAGAATAGTAGTTGAGTCAACTTAAATCACTGTTTTATACAATATACAATGTATATTCACTTTTACTACCAACTGATAAATTAAAACAATCTTTACCATTCAGTGATAACAAGCACCTTTTGTTACATTTTAATATTTTATGATGTATTTAAATGAGTAGTTATTGTTGCAAACTCCATTAGAAATTTGAATTGAGATCAGTTTTGGTAAAAGGGAAAGGGGGATGTGAAAAAAAATGGGGGGGGGGGGGGTTAAATGTTTCTCATTTCAGATTTCATAAATAAAAAGAAAATTTCTTCAAACATTTTTTGAGAGGATTAATATTCAACAGCATAGTGAATTGCTCAAAGGCAAAACAAAATTTTTAAGTTCATTAGACCACATTCATTCTTTATCAGAAACCTATGCTGTGTCAACTATTTAATCACAATCCAAATTTAGAGCTGTATCCAGCTTGAATGTTGTGTCCATACTTGCCCCAACCGTTCAGGGTTCAACCTCTGCGGTCGTACAAAGCTGCGCCCTGCGGAGCATCTGGTTACTGTTGAAATTAGTTGTTATGTTAAAATAGATAATTATTCATCTTGAGTGATGTATTATTGTTGACCATTCAAGATTCTTTTTTTGCGAACCCGTCTTCAGCTGAATGTGCGATTACTGTATCGTATTACTACACGGGCCTCAAGGGATTTCAAATCAAAAATAAATATAAAAAACATGTGTTTTTGTGTCTTTCAAAACACAAATAATATACAGAATTAATTGCAGTATAAAGACAATAACTGTTTAGTGTCTTTACATATCAGCTGTATTTGTACTCGGCTCGAAACAGGTGTAATAGCTCGCTAAAAGCTCGCATGCACCTTGTTTCCTAGCCTCCTACAAATACAGCTGATATTTAAAGACTCTAAACATTTATTGTCTATTTATTCATTGAAAAAGGGACAGCTGTATCATACACTCATGGTGCAGCTCTTTATTCCAATTCATAACAACATTATCTTAACCTTAAAAAATAAAAAAAAGACTATTTATAATCACTGCTTGATATTAATATTTTCAGTCTTGCCATAGAAGAAATAGAGGAGAGAGTGAAGAATAAGAATATTGTTCCAATGTTGATAAGTCAGCCTGAAGAGTTTGCTGAGAGAATGAGGACCAGTATTTACCCTGACCTGGACGGTTCAGATCATACCACATTGATATATTACTTCACTCTACTGGCTGGAGTGGGCGATGTAAAACAGGGAGGAATCACAGCAGACAATCATCTCAAACTACTGAAAAAACTCAAAGGGGTTGCCATAGGTAAGTGAGATTGTACTGGTTGATTGACCCACAATGCTATATTATGGATTTATTATTATTAGTGAGTTGCCTATTTTTATGTGCAATGAGAAGTATAAATTAAATATAGGGTTGTATACAAATACCACTTTTTCTCTAATTTTTGTGCTATTTTCACATTTCCTGTCCTGTGTGAGAAAAATATTTCTCCTCACTAGTGAAAAATCTGTTCTCGACAAATAATTAGTCGAAATTTGATTATGACGTCAAAATGTTTTGCTTTCTTCTGAATTTTCCTATTGTGATGTCATGAAAAAAGGCGACCTTGCCTGATGACGTCGCATCTAAAGTACACAAGTTTCTAAAAATCTTGAAAAAATTGAAAAAGAATGATAAAAGTCATCAGAGAAACAGATTCCGACACTATAACTCGTGTATTACGATATTTCTCCACTCTGGACAGTTAAATTTTAATTATTTAAAAAGTTTGGCAATCCTCACGCTTTAAATAGTAAAATTTAACTGTCTCGAGTGGAGAAATATCGTAATACAGTGTTGCAGTGTAGGATTCTATATTTCTCAATCCGCGAAAATAAATAAGTTAACAGCATTCTATTTAATTTCTTGAGATGATAGTACTGTTATTGATGTATAAAAATTTTTAAATGTAAATGAAAGTTGGACATTATATGATATAAGATTTAACAATTCTTTAAGAAAGTAAAAGTTAGATATATTGTAGGTTTGGACTGTAAACAGTTGATGAATGGTTTAAGCAGTCCAGTCAAATACATAATACCTGTACTGACCCCCACTAATGTGACAGCCATTGCTAAACTGGCAAATAAAATACCTGATGGGGTAAGTTATATTTACATGCCAGCTTATGTGAAAACTGTAGTTAAAATAGCAAAAGATTATGAAATGTATTTGTACCTGGCAAACAAAACACTGAATGCAGTTCATCATACTTCCCTGCACTAACCTCCACAATTTAATAAAAAAAACAATTTGCAAACAACACAACTGCCGCTATTAGTTATGACAACCATTGCCATTGCTTAATATATACCAAGAAAATACTTGATTATTTTATATTAACTCAACAATTCTGAATAGAAATACTTCCATGTAGTATACCCTACATTTTGTATTGCCCCTTACCTCTCAGTCACAGAGTTACTCATAATTTTGAATTCTTTGAAGTTGTGTACAGCTTAAAATAATAATTAATGAGAAAGAAAAAAATTTAAACAATGATAGTTATATCCAGTTTTAGATAGTATTTAAAAATGAATTCATTTCCAACTTCAGGTATAACCCAAATGATAATTAAATTGAATATCTTTTACCTATAATTTTCAGACTGGTGGATTTTTACATCCGAGTGTGGTACATTGTGCTTGGGCTGTTAAACAATTCTGGAGTACAGATACAAAGAAAGTACCAGATTCAACAGTAAGTACTGGTATTAATGTTAATCACAATTAACTAACCTAAAAATCCAAATATTTGCTTTCGATATATATGATTTTTAAAGCATCTTAAGGGGGTAGACCTTGGTTCATGGAGATAACTCTTTAAATCAGTTATGCGTTTGTAAAAGTCAAGTTTCGTCAATGAATTTTAAGCATTTACCTGAAACAGATTGGAAATAATCTATGTATCCAAGAAGCTTAGAACATATTTATGAAAATGGCTGACACAAACGTACTGATGATTTTCAGAGTTATTTCCCTTAACCTAGGTCTACCTCCTTAAATCTGTGTTTGTGAAACTGATTCATGGTATGCAGATCTAGAGTAACTTAACAAAAAATACATGATTATCAATACTATATTAAAAGGATAACAGGAATTACCTAAAATATTGGACAGAACAAGTATGGTACAGACCGCATCAACCACTAACCACAGGACTCCTCCCAAACAAGATACTACTTATGGTCCAGTTATCCTGGCTTGTGGTGAAGTTAAACCAGTCAGTTTTATGATATATAAAAAGAAGATGTGGTATGATTGCCAATGAGACAACTATGCACAAAACCCCAAAATGACACAGACATTAACAACTATAGGTCACCGTACATATGAGCTTCTTTGTCTTTCTATACCATATGGCAAGAATAAAACAAAATAAGCATGCCAAGAATTCATTAACATTGTAGAATCTTATATCCAATGTATGGGGTTGTTTTACAATAAAAACTCTATACTTGTCTCAAGTTTGGGAATATCTTATCATACTCGATGCAGTTGTAGAATCAATATACATATCTGAAGTTCTAGGATTCTGTATATTTCAGGCTGCCTGGGTACATAGATATGAAGGCAGTGGGGAATCATTACAGAAGCTACTCCCAGTTGATGTTATCAATTTTATTGATGAGATTGTTTTCTCAGAACAGTCAAGGTTAAAGGTAGGTCATAGTTTTTAATTAAAAATCAACTAAATTACAGAGAATCAATCTTTGTTTGGAATGTTTAACTGCTTTGATGAAGATATTGTATTTTAATGTCATAACAAAGTCTTTTATTAGAAATTCAAAATTTTTATTATCTCATGATTCATCATCCAAAATTATTTGGCATGTTTCCATTATGATCTTGAGACCCGTTTTTTTCTATAACCATATCTCTTGAAACTTTTTTCAGCTAGAGGTTGAATGTAGACAAGAAATAGTAAAAAGAACTTTGAAATTTACTAAACAACATGGTGGAAAAAAGAAAAAGCAAGATGATTCTGGGTAGGTTTGACAGATACAAAGAACAGATATGATGATATACATTTATCTAACAAAAGTTGGAGGAGGTAATTGTGCTGATATTTATAGATTATCGTTGATCATCTCAACGAGATTAATTTTCACGCTTGAGCCGGATGGCAAAAGCGAGAAAAGCAACCGAGTTGAGATGACCAATGATAATCTGTTTATTGCTATTTTACCTATAATGACATTGTCAATTACATGTCAATTTCATTAGCAATGTCATGTGCCTCCTTAGTTTCTAGCAATAATTTTCCATCTCAAGCGAGTAGCATGATATAAAAAATTATCACAGAAAAAGATCAAAGGGAAAATGCACAAAATAGCGATAAAGTGTATTACACTTTTCCTATTAAGTTTATCTTCCAACATCTGGGTACAACTGATTGTCTGATGATGCTTCCTATAAAGAACATAATTTCTTTTGCAGATATTTGAAAAAGATAAATAGTTTGATACAAATTGTCTTTTTAAAAATAATAAGAGAAACATATCCACACTGTATTAAGGTGACATAGTATTTGCATGCTCTGGACAAAATTAAATGTCTTGTGAAGAGAAATATTGATTCAAACTCAATACAGTAGTAGAATCTGTATACAGAATGTTATTAAAAGAGCGACAGCACTATGGCAAATAGTGTAAAAAGAACAAAAGTCAAGAAATCGTAGACAAAACAAAACATACATACACAACTAAGGATTGGGCAACACAAACCAAACATATAAACAGTATTAAAGACTGAGCAACACAAACTGAAGTTCATTCAAATGATGCTGTAATAATGTTGTTTTATATTTAGATGCAGGATAAGTTGGGAGGATGCTGCCAACACTCTACAGCAATACCTGAACCACATAGAAAATTTAAATCATGAAAGTTTTAAATCATTGTCAATGTCTGGTGATGATATGTTGGTGGAGTATGCTGCCAAGTTTGATTTGTCAAAGGGAGATAATTTGCAGGTTAGTTGGATTTATTTTTGACATTTTTTGCCTTTTTTGTCTGTTTGTTTTGTTCATGCATCATATTCAATATAATGGAATTTTATGCAACTTTATATTAGTGAGAGGTTTAGCTAGCTATTAAACTAGGTGTAATCCACCATTTTCTATGTAAGAAAAAATGCCTGTACCAAGTCAGGAATATGACTGTAGTTATCCATTCATTTGATGTGTTTGAGCTTTTGCCATTTGCTTAGGGACTTTCTGTTTATAATTGTCTGCTGAGTTGTGTATTTTTGTTATTTTACTTTTTATGTACATTTTCTTGAATATTTGACTTAGTATAACCCTTAATTCATCCATAAATAGTTTCATGACAAAGTTTTACAGTGAGCTTGTAGGCTCTTTTAACAAACAATATCCAGTGGTGTCTAATATGAATGAAATGTTTAGATGCAGAAGTTATACTGTGACATGATAGAGAATGGCTATACTGTGGAGCTCATAGAAGACATTATGGAAGTGTTTCCAGTGTCACCATGGACACCACATACAGCATTGAAGGAAGCTGTTGGTCACATGGTACAGTTACTAAGGTAAATATATCATCACCATTGATGCCACACACAAAATTAAAGAAACTGTTAGTCACATAAAGCAAACCTGTTACAATGGACACTGCAGACATACAAAACAACAGCTGATAATTTTTACCTTGATAGTGTACTTACATAAGTCTATAATCACCAGTCTCCGGAAGCAACATTAGAGGATGATTCAGTTACGAAGATTAGTGTTACCAGGGACATCACAAACAATATGGCAGCTGTGGTGTATGCCAATTAGACACAGCAACCAAATAACGCTATTAGACAAAAACATCTACAAGTGCTTAAATTGTCAGGTAAATGTTATTTATGAATTGTAATTTTTAATTACAGGGACCCAGATGAATTGGACAAAAAACTGATTCTTGTCAGACTTGAGAAAGTTGTACTTAATGTTGAAGAGCATCAAAATCAAGGGTAAGGTTAATACTTGGACTATTGAAAGGCTGTTGTTAAAGCATGTTTACCTTTTAATCTTGAAGTTATTGATTATTAAAATTTTAAATTAAAGGATAAAGATTTTTTTTTATTTAAAAATCTAAAAATGTATTTAGAACTGGAAACTAGCAATGAAATTGTGAATTCTGTTTTCATTATTTTTAGTAGGTCACTAATTTTCATTGATTTTGAGGTTTAAGGTATATCAAGTATTCAAGTATTCTACAAAATATGAAAATTGGTTACTTAAAGAAGTTAACAAACCCAAGAAATCAACTATGTTTGAAAATACATTTATCCTCAATCCACAAAATTCATAAAACTCATAAAATAAAATGAATCCCCAGTATGAAGTACTTTTGTTCCATGTTTTACCTTCCTCTACTCTATATATTTCAGGGGTAACCTGGTTTCCTCAGAAGATGTTATGGTTTTGTTGAGACCATTTTGTTCAGATGACAGGGTAGCAGTTCAACCAAGACTGGACGTCTTACATATGGTGGAAAAGGTATTTTTAGAACCGTTGATGCGTTAAATGTGTTATTTAATTATTTTTTGGGGGATGCAGGCAACTACTCATTATTGGAAATGAAAATAGATGTATTTGTTTTATGAACATATTATTACCTTTAATTAACAGCTTCTTTATACTGTGAATTTTAATGATATTGATTGATTATAGCTTCCTTAATGTCCAGTAGCTAATATTTTTATATATGCAAAGATCTCTCGGTAAGGTAGTTTATAAAAAAAAAAACTATTGTTCAAAAGGACAAATAGATAAGACAAAAGTTTTGCAAATTAGAATCATTTTCTCCAATACATATAAATATACTCGTAAATGAACATTACCAATTCTTCACCTATAGTTATAGGAAAGTTTTTTTGGAAGCTTTTTTATAGTAACAAGATTTGAATGATATTTCAGTAGGATATTTCAAAATTATCATACATTGTACATGTTCATGTAATTTCGCCAAGCAATCTGTAAATGCCTTTTTTTCTAGAGTTTCCAGTTAAGTGAGGAAGATTTAGTTTTGTTGACATTATACAGAACTGAGGCTGTTGTCAAGGCAACATGGTCTGATATACAGGTATGTTATAAGGAGTTATAAGTGCATGTTTTACAATGTTTACAACAGTTTAACCCTGCCCTATTCTGTATGTTTGTGCCTATCCCAAGTCAGGAGCCTGTAATTCAGTGGTAGTCGTTTATTGCTGTGTTATCGTCTCGTATTGTGTTTTCGACCGTCTTACTTTTTGACATAATTCTACTTTCACTTCCTGTATGCTACGCATGCCTCCGTGACGTCATATTCGGCTGCTATACTTGACTGTCATGTGGTTTATAGTTGTAATACTTAACGGTAATATGAATACGGAAATATGCATGCTCTTTACAGCTTTTTACAGAAAAAATAAAATATCAGTTAATTCTTATTCACAGAAAAAACAGTCTTTCAGTGGAAATTACAGACAATACTCACCAACCTCACTTCACAATGCATTAACTAAATTATTTAACAAAAACATGAATGTATACAAGACCATACAAGGCTCCCAAAGTGCCTCATTTTGAAATGTGTACAACTTGTCCACTAAAAGTTATCAAAATAATATTTTATATCTTATAGTTGTATATGTAACCATTTAATTCATTATACCCCACGCAACGAAGTTGCGGAGGGTATAATGTTTTTGACCCGTCCGTCCGTCAGTCCGTCCGTCCGTCCGTCAGTCCGTCAGTCCTGTTTCTTGTCATCGCAACTCCTCTCAAACCACACAACAGAATTTCACGAAACCTTTTCAGATAATAAGGACATACTATGTAGTTGTGCATATCGACGGGAAATGCGATTCAATTTTTTTTCTAGGAGTTACGCCCTTTTGAACTTATTTACTTTAATGTACTACTGCAAAAGTTTGTCATCGCAACTCCTCTCAAACCACACAACAGAATTTCACGAAACCTTTTCAGATAATAAGGACATACTATGTAGTTGTGCATATCGACGGGAAATTGCGATTCAATTTTTTTTCTAGTAGTTACGCCCCTTTGAACTTATTTACTTTAATGTACTACTGCAACAGTTTGTCATCGCAACTCCTCTCAAACCACACAACAGAATTTCACGAAACCTTTTCAGATAATAAGGACATACTATGTAGTTGTGCACATCGACGGGAAATTGCGATTCAATTTTTTTTCTAGGAGTTACGCCCCTTTGAACTTATTTACTTTAATGTACTACTGCAACAGTTTGTCATCGCAACTCCTCTCAAACCACACAACAGAATTTCTCGAAACCTTTTCAGATAATAAGGACATACTATGTAGTTGTGCATATCGACGGGAAATTGCGATTCAATTATTTTTCTAGGAGTAACGCCCCTTTGAACTTATTTACTTTAATGTACTACTGCAACAGTTTGTCATCGCAACTCCTCTCAAACCACACAACAGAATTTCACGAAACCTTTTCAGATAATAAGGACATACTATGTAGTTGTGCATATCGACGGGAAATTGCGATTCAATTATTTTTCTAGGAGTTACGCCCCTTCGAACTTATTTACTTTAATGTACTACTGCAACAGTTTGTCATCGCAACTCCTCTAAAACCACACAAGAGAATTTCACGAAACCTTTTCAGATAATAGGGACATACTATGTAGTTGTGCATATCGACGGGAAATTGCGATTCAATTTTTTTCTAAGAGTTACGCCCCTTTGAACTTATTTGCTTCAATGTACTTCTGCAACAGTTTGTCATCGCAACTCCTCTGAAAACACACAACAGAATTTCATTAAATTTTGTAGATAATAAGGACATACTATGTAGATGTGTCTATTGACAGGAAATTATTATTCAGTATTTTTTTCTTATACTTATTTAATTTCTCCAATGACAATGTGGGGACGTGGGGTATGTGAGCGTGCTCACTAAGGTTCTTTAATTATGTCATAAGTTTGATCATCTCTCACACTTTGAAATTAACTTTGGTATCAAATTTATAACCAATTCCGGATGTGTACGACATGTCATTTCCGACTTTAGACCCGTTTTTAGATAGGTCGAAAACACAAGACGCTTGTTTTTGTCAACAAAGGTGCCATCGCTCTAATGGACTCAAATAAAAAAAATTAATTAAAGATCGAAATATATTTCAGATACAATTATTTTATGCACAAGTATACAAGTGACTTTCAAAATAATAGGCCTGTCTATATTTAAACATATAAAAGGGAAATTCGGAAAAATGTGTTAGTAGGTCGAAAATACAATACACGAGGATACATATTTTTTATCTCATTTTTTGTACATTGAGTAGGTTGTTAGTTTTCTCTTTTGAATTGTTTTACATTTGTGATTTCGAGGCCTTTTAGAGCTGACTATGAGGTATGGGCTTTGTTCACCTATAGATGTTAATTTCTATGTCTTTTTGTCTCTTTTGGATAGTTATCTCATTGGCAATCATTCCACATCTTCTTTTTTATATGTACTTGTTTATCATATCTCCACCACATTAGGTCTTTTGGTTTAGGTTGACAATGATCATCTTCAGAGTAATCTTTTATTGAAAAAGAAATAAAATTGTAGAATTAATAGACTCTTCAAAATTAGTCTGAGAAAAAAGCCCACACTTGTTGTAGAGCATTAATTTGCTGAAAGAAGCGACTTGTCATAGACTCAATTCATGATTCTGATTTATTTATCCTTCTGAAAGAAAGCACTTGTTGTTAAATTCATCCAATTTTATGCTTCATTTTGGGATACCATGCAACTGGAACTGATCAGTTAGTGGGAAGTTTAATTTTCAAGTTTTTCTTTGAAACAAACAATCCATAGAAACTATGAATTGTTGACTAAAAAAATCAACACAAGTTATAATAGACTTATTTATTTTGATTTTGCAGCTAAAAGAAAGTGATATCAATACAGACAAGGCAAGACACCAGCTGTTTTTACAGTTATTGTCCAAGAGTACTAATTATAATCATTTTAATGCTATCTGTGACCTTCTACAACTATGGCCTCCACTTACAGCTACAAGTAGCAGGTAAGTGCAATTAAATGGATGCAATAATTTCTGCCATTAAACTTCCACCCTTAATGTGTGTGAAACAAGTATATTTGTTAGTATTAATGCTCTTCAGATATGGGAAATGCACATATTTGTAACAACTTCGCTGTGACAATGCACTACAAACAATCTTCCAAAATATGAATTTGTAGGGTTTTTTCCTAGATTCAAGACAGTTTTATGATACATTTTGTAGTTCAGAGTAATTCAAGTACCTGATTGGTTAATATGGCTTATTCTCATTTCGCCTTAGCTGTCAAAATAATTATATAAAATTAATCCCAGTTTGCCTTAGTACAAATTTTCAGGTACATAAGAATTAACTGAGGCGAAATGGGCAGAATCAATTTGCGCCAATTGCAGTTTTGAAAAGGTATTAATTGCGCCACTGTCTTTTATTTTGATGGTATTAATTGCGCCAATAAATGAAATGAAATTGCGCCAGATTTACCTGTAAATATTTTTTACCTATATCATACATGTACATGCTTTACCAATATCATACATGTATTATAATTAACCTTTCCTCTTAAGATTTAACTAAACACTTATCAAATCAAATTTAAGAAAACTCACCAAAAAATAAATTGTTTAGTAAAAGA
The DNA here is from genome assembly GCF_965363235.1 of Mytilus galloprovincialis. Lineage (NCBI taxonomy): Eukaryota > Metazoa > Mollusca > Bivalvia > Mytilida > Mytilidae > Mytilus > Mytilus galloprovincialis. The sequence continues at coordinate 63,731,633 of NC_134841.1, read as the reverse complement.
ATATTTTTTCACGAGTCAAGATGTCTGATATACCATTCAAAAACTAGAGTCTGATAGAGGAAAACCGGTCATCATTGTTGAAGAACACAAATTCCGTCAGGCATTTGTAAAGAACTAATGAGTAGAGAAGTAAGCAGAAAGGAATATGTGTCTATTCTCAACTACAAATACCAGCCTTTAATTCAATGATGAACAGAGACATTTTATATGGTTTTAACTGTATATATACGGGTGAACGTTTTAATTCAGCATACATTTCGTTATTAAAATGACTTTAACTCCGCCAGTCGGTAAACTGCCGGACCCAAGCCCAAAAATAGGAGGATGGAAGTCAATCATTTAGTTGTTATATATAAATAAAAATAAATAAAATTGGCGCAATTAGATGATTATTTCATTGGCGCAAATGATACCTATAGTTTTGAAAATTATGTGGCGCAAAAGAAGTATAGGCGCAATTAAAATGTGGCGCAAATGAGTTACTTTTTGGCGCAAAAAGATATCGCCCGGCGAAATGAGAGCTTCTGTAAACATTGTAATTAAGTTATGTTTTGTTTGTATTGCAATTACATGTAGTTATTATTTGTTATTTTGATGTCAAATTCTACCATGAAATATTATTTATGTTTGGTGTCCCACTTTTTAAATAATTCTTTTTTATAGCTGCTCTTCTTTTTTTGATTTTTTTTACTCATGTGTAATATTTTGTAAATAAAGTCTAATTAGAAATGGCAAATTGTATATGGGTATCTCATATTTCAATGAATAAATAAAAGACAAATATCATACTATCATAACAAATATTTCATCTCTGAATCAGCACTGAATTTAAAACCCAATTTTAAATTTGCATACTAATATAGAAAATGTACATGTTATAAATAATAGCATGAGAAAAAAGCACTAATACATATAACATAAGAATTATTTCCATATAGTTCATATTGTGAAAAACAAGGCACTGATGTACACATTTGAATGTTCAAAGTTCATTTAGTTTCCAAGTTTGAGGATGTAAGATACTGCTTCACCATACTGAGGTTAATATTTTGGTTGGCGATATTTTTACAGGAGATTGAAAAATCTTATATAATTTGGACCAAGCTTGAAGAAGTCAAGTCATAGTAATTCAGTGGTTGTTGTTTGTTTATGTGTTACATATTTCTTTTTCGTTCATTATTTGTACATAAAAAAGGCCGTTAGTTTTTTTTCGTTTGAATTGTTTTTCATTGTCATTTCGGGGCCTTTTATAGCTGACCATGCAGTATGGGCTTAACTCATTGTTGAAGGCTGTATGTTGACCTATAGTTGTTGATATCTGTGTCATTTTGGTCTCTTGTGGAGAGGTATCTCATTGGCAATTATACCACATCTTCTTTTTTGTATTTATTTTAAGTTTCTGAAATATATGTAAACAAGTTTGTGGGAATACATTTTTTTCTTTCTTTTTTAACTTTTTGTGTGCACAATGCAAAGGATAATTGACTGATTATTAAGAACTTTCTAATTTCATAAAATTTATACAATTGAAACTTATATTAAATTAAGCATTAACGAAGCAACTTTCCTACTGACTCATGTATTATTGTGTTTTTTTTTCTTTTAAAATCATAAAAAATGTCACTTTTATTAAAAATAATAATCCAAGAGAAACAATTCCCTAATTAAATGTTGTTAAAATTGCTATAAAAACACAGAGTTTAATTTGTTTGTTAAATATTTTTATCTAAATTCACATTTCGCCTTAGTTCAATTCCCATCTGGCCTTAGTATATTTTTTACCTTTTTTACCTGGAATTCACAGCTAAGGCGAAATGAGAACACACCGTTAATATTTAGGAAATCAGTATCTAGTAATTTTTGTACCAATATGACACAATCAAAATGGTGCAGGATGTAGTTTTCAGACTTTAATATATTTAGGATTCTGACTGGAAACATTTTTTTTTTGGTTTTTGATCCAGATATAAATGATGATAATGATATTTAATCAGATAAAGGCTTTCAAGATTGCAAGTTTCTGATGTCTGCATTTTGTGATTTTAGGTTTTAAAGTTGATTAATTTAAGTTGATAATTATGAAATAAAAATTACAAAAACTGACTTTGATATATTTTATTTCAGTGACCATGAACAAAATGTTTGGGTAAACATATTTTGTGCTATGATAGATACCTCAGATTCTAAGACTGTATCATTGGTGGTTACAAAGTATAGAAGTATTTGTGATACTGTCAGTCTGGGTATTAAGGTATGTGTTTAAGTTAAGAAGTCTTAAAAAATCTGTTTCAAAAGACTATCCTGCTGTATTATACTGATATTTCTATAAAGAGCTAGTGTCTGAAAATCTGCTTTGAATTACTGTAAATTCAGAAATTATTGTGTGCATTTATTATTGCGATTTTGTCATTTTAGACTTACTATGTATATATATCTTCGTGGGTATCAATTTTCCTGGATTGCTGAAAACTTGCATTTTTGTGGATATTTGATTTCGTGGTTTTGCCGATCTCTGTATACAAAGCCCATTGGAAATATGCTATTCATTGAACATTTGAATTTGTGGTTCACCTGTACCCATGAAACCCACGAAAATTGGTATCCAACGAATAATAATGAACAGGGTTTCCCCTGGGTCAATTATTTTTTTCGCCACCTCTTTCGCCAAAACAATATATTTTTCGCCACTTTATTATTTTTTTCGCCAAGTAACATAACTATATTTTTCGTTTAAAATTTACCTTTTTTTCTTACCCCCCCCCCCCCTTTTCCCTTAAATAAGGTGATTTTGCCCCATTGTGTCTATGATTATTCTGTCAAACTTATTTTAGAGTCTACATTTAATGAATAAACACTAAACATTTACTTTCAAACAACAGATTTTGTTTTTAACATAAAAGGGAAAAATATTCATTGTATTTTAAACAACTTTTCTAAATGAGGAGGCCACTATACTTTTAATAATAAAGAAGATAATAGGTCCTGGAATACAACAAAATTAATGGACATGTTTTGATTATATAATATACCACTATAGTTCTAGGGAAAGTTTCTTTAAAAGAAAAATATTGATGTGCCCTTTTGTACTAAGAAGTGATTTTTACAACAAAACAAAAGCCATTATCACATGATATTTTGATCCCTCCTTTCATGTGAAGTCATAACATTGAAAGGCTACTCTCATTCGAGGGGTTGTTCCCAACCTTTTGGATAGATTTCTTCATAACGACAGTTTTCTTTTCTTGACCATCGTAAATGAAAAAGTTGAGACTAAAACTATGCTTGAAACCAGAGACATATAATACAATATTATATGTCTTTGTTGAAACACACGTGTCACTCAGACGACTTTAAAGTAGTCTCCCTAATCAATTACCTATATTAAAGTCAAAGGTGAATTAAAGTTTTGAATCGGAGATTTTTCTTGCTATTGAAAATTTTTCGTCACAACAACAGATTTCTTTTCTAAACTATCTTTAAAAGGAGAGGAGACATCAAAAGTTGGTTCAAACACGTGCGTCGCAAAGTCGTAAATAAATTCTGTATGTGACATTTAGCGGAAGCCATTTAACCATATCATTTTGTCAAACAATTCAGGCAACACCTTTATTAATTAGTCCTTTGTTGTCGATAGCTATAAAATGCAATCAGCTGATTATTGATTTTCTGTCCAAATCTTAATGAGGTCAAGGTGAATTCCGAGTATTGTCTGATCGGGTAAAGTCCGAGAAACTCGAAAAAAGTAAATAAACAAGATGGAGGAAAATAAATCGTTCTATATATTTCTTTCGCCAAATTCTTTCGCAAATGTCGAATTTTTATGGCCACAATTATTATTTTTTCGCAAATTGCGAAAATGACGACCGCCAGCGGAAACCCTGATAATGAATCCACAGTACATGCGATTTTAATTTTTTATGATTTTGAGAAAAATCCTGTTTAATTCATAAAAAATATTTCAAAATGTGAATTTAAATTATTGCGTTTACAACTCTGCCGTATTTTTCACAATAATAAAAACATAGCATTAATTTATGAATTTAAAGTAATCCAATTTAGAATACCTCAGCATTTTGTCATGCCAGTAACTTTTATAGCTTATACAATATGAGAAATCCTTATTGTTAAAGTTCATACAGTAACTAATTGTTGTCACATCTTTTTACTTTAATGAACAGTCTTACCTCCCTTTATAAAAGAAAATGTTCATGTGAGCCTATGTTGCTTAATAGCCATTTTAACCAAGGTTTGCATACATAGCAGGTGTCTTTGACCCTTCTTATGCACCAGGTCTTGTTACCTTGACCAGTAACTTCTTATATCTAAGAGATTTGAATGTGGGTAAATTCTTTTGTCATACGATGATAGCTAAGGTTTGGAGTTACAAAAAAGAAATTAAAAAGATTTATGACTTTTTTTATAAGCCCGCCCGTCAAAATTTTGACGGGATGTATTATGTTATACGAATGTCCGGTGTCCGTCTTGACGGGACGTATTATGTTATACAAATGTCCGGTGTTCGTCCATCTGTCCGTCTGTTCGTCTGTCCGGCGTAAACATGTAGCACCGTAACTTGAGAACGACTTATCAAAATTTCATGAAACTTATTTAGGTGTTTCTTATGATGGTCAAATGATCTGTATACTTTTTGGTAAAAATAAGATTAAAACTCTTTTCTACGGCACTTTGTAACTAAAACAGGGGGTGTTTTTTCACATGTCGCACCGTATATCAAAAACGATTTTTGATATACGGTGCGACATGTGAAAAAAGCAAGTTTACTTAAAACTTTACACAATTCTTAGTTATATTAATCTTAAGATCTGTATACTTTTTGGTGGTGATTCAAAATTTCATTTTTGTCGAGCCTGCAACTTTTGTTGCAGAAAGCTCAACATAGGGATAGTGATCCGGCGGCGGCATTAGCTAACTTCTTAAAAGGTTTATATTTTAGAAGGTGAAAGACCGGGATGCTTCATACTTTGTATACAGATGCCTCATGTTACAAAGTTTCCGTCAGTCACATATCCAATGTCCTTGACCTCATTTTCATGGTTCAGTGACCACTTGAAAAAAAAGTTCAGAATTTTTGTAATGTTGAATTCTCTCTTATTATAAGTAATAGGATAACTATATTTGGTATGTGCGTACCTTGCAAGGTCCTCATGCCCGTCAGACAGTTTTCACTTGACCTCGACCTCATTTCATGGATCAGTGAACAAGGTTCAGTTTTGGTGGCCATTTTGACGGGATGTATTATGTTATACAAATATCCGGTGTCCGTCTTGACGGGACGTATTATGTTATACAAATGTCCTGTGTCTGTCCTTCTGTCCATCTGTCCGTCTATCCGTCCGTCCGTCTGTCCGGCGTAAACATGTTGCACCGTAACTTGAGAGCGACTGATCAAAATTTCATGAAACTGATTTAGTTGTTTCTTATGATGGTAAAATGATCTGTATACTTTTTGGTGAAAATAAGATTAAAACTTTGTAACTAAAACAGGGTTGTTTTTTTCACATGTCGCACCATATATCAAAAACGATTTTTGATTATTGCTTAAAACTTTACACAATTCTTAGTTATATCAATCTTAAGATCTGTATACTTTTTGGTGATGACTCAAAATTTCATTTTTCAGTTATTCAGTATTTTGTAAAATAGGGGGAGGGGGTTTTTACATGTCGTGCCGTATCTCAAAAACAATTTATGATTTTTGCTTAAAACTTTACACACTTCTTTGTTATATTAATCTAAAGATCTGTATACTTTTTGGTTTTGAGTCATAATTTTTTATTTTAGTGATATTTAGTTTTTTGAGAAAACTATGTCGGTCCGTATCTCAAAAACAATATATGGTTATTGCTTAAAACTTTCTCAGAAACTATTTATGATTATTTCATAAAACTTTACTTTCACACAAGACAACGGGCGTATCATGCGCTCATGGCTCAGCTGTTTATTTTTAAAGTGTTTAAAAAGTACAGGATTGATTAATCAAGTGACTTTTAGCTTCCATAAAATGAAAAATTTAAACATGTTTTATACTTTTTCAGTGTGTAAGACATGTGTATAACAAGACGATAGAGAAAAAATACACAATAGAAGGAGTGAAATTTGTTTTATTGTCTACACATAAAGACATGTTGTCTGCTGCTGTCACAGAGCTGGCAGCTCTTGATGAGGTATGATGTTTTTATTTTTATACAGCACTTGTAAAAAATATATTATAATTGGAAAAAAGGATTCATACTTATCAATTATCAAGATTTAGGTGTGCATTACACAAATTTGACTCTGTCCTTTGTGCAGCATAGTGATTATGAAAATAGTGCTGAAACATGATTTTGTGAAAATCTACACAAACACCGTAGCTCCTGAATTTGACTTTTCCTAAGATCATGATCAGAGATACTAAGCCAATCAAAAGTGGTCATTCCTCCTATCACAATTTCATATCCTGATTTATGGAGTCATCGTAAACAAGTGAGATTCAAAGCTTATTTTATCATATGCCTTTACAACGTCTGCAATTAAAAACTCAAGGATGACAAAAACATGAATAATCAACTGGATTTTGAGAACTTCTTTAGTTAACTTGGAAATTTTAAATCTTCTGCTATTTATTCATCTCAAACATTTTCAAAAAGCATGAAACAGCTTACTATTACAAATCACAGGTAAAAAAATTAATTCAACAATTTTTTGGTAATGGTATCATTTAGAGCATCCTTAGATAGCCATACACAGAAAGAAACAAGTATACACAATTAGCATTTTATTTGGCTAAATTCAAGTGCATTTTTATTTTATATTTTTGTTTTATTTAAGGCAAAAGATGATGAAGAGTTGTTTGATCTCCTGTTAAAGAGAAGTCTTCTGCCACAAATTGTTTATACAGTCTATTACAAACCTGTGATTGTTTATCTGTTAGCCAATCAGATTGTGGAGGAACAATCACATGACTATATGTTATTGAAAACAGTAGCCAATCAGCTGAATGACAATGGATTCAAAGCAGAGGCTGGTTCTTTATTGTTGCAGTCTAGATCAGCACATTCAATGCTTCAGACTTTTGGTTCTGCTTTGGGAGCCGTAGGGAAATGGCTCAAACATTAATGTTGTATTAAGTGTATGATAAATAAAAGTGCTCAAGATTATTCTGTTTAAAATTGTCTGTAAAAAATACCAAAATTATTGTTTAGTCATTTAAATAAGGCAACAGTAGTATACCTCCTCATACTGATTGAGAGAAAACAAATCCAAGTTACAAACTAAAACTGAGAGAAACACATCAACTATTAGAGGAAAACAATGGAACAATAGAAACACTAAAGTGCAACAAAAACAAAAATGGTATGTTGCAGCCCAGTAGTCAACACTTCGGTGTTGACATGTATATCAATAATGTGATCATTTTAATAAATTTCCTGTTACAAAACTTTGAATTTTACGAACAATTAAGGATTTTCTTATCCCAGGCATAGATTACCTTAGCCGTATTTGACACAACATTTTTTTGAATTTTGGATCCTCAATGCTCTTCAACTTTGTACTTGTTTGGCTTTATAAATATTTTGATATGAGCGTCACTGATGAGTCTTATGTAGACGAAACGCGCGTCTGGCGTACTAAATTATAATCCTGGTACCTTTGATAACTATTTACACCACTGGGAAGATACCACTGCTGGTGGACGTTTCGTCCCCGAGGGTATCACCAGCCCAGTAGTCAACACTTCGGTGTTGACATGAATATCAATAATGTGATCATTTTAATAAATTTCCTGTTACAAAACTTTGAATTTTACGAACAATTAAGGATTTTCTTATCCCAGGCATAGATTACCTTAGCTGTATTTGACACAACATTTTTTTGAATTTTGGATCCTCAATGCTCTTCAACTTTGTACTTGTTTGGCTTTATAAATATTTTGATATGAGTGTCACTGATGAGTCTTATGTAGACGAAACGCGCGTCTGGCGTACTAAATTATAATCCTGGTACCTTTGATAACTAGTTAAATAGGTATTGGCACATCTCATTTCCATAGAGATTTTTAAGCCCATGGTTTATTCACTTTAACACTTTTGCATACATAGTATACATGTTAAAGTTTGTGATAAGGTCTGTTTTAGAGGGAACCATTATTATAAGCTGTGATATTTGGTATAGTTGTATTATCGTTGACACATTCAATTCAATGTTGATTATTTTGTCCTGCACCTTAAGTCATAATTCATATATCAACTCAGTGGTCCCTTGGTCAACTGTTTGCCTTGAGTGCAGGAACCCAACGGGTTAAAATCAAAGACTTGAAAATTGGAATATGTTGCTTCTCCACTAAGTACTCTGCATTGAGGAATAAGAGTCAAGACTGTTCAGCCACAGTCATTGTTCTGGGTGAACTTTTGTGGATTTTGTCTATATTTCTCAAATTCTTTAAGCAATTCACTATATTTGGTTAATGGTATGATTGTTCCATGTTTATCTCTGTTCAGCAGGTTTCATCTGACCTTGACCTCATTTCCAAGGTTCATTGGTCAATGATCAGTTTTTGTTGTTTTGTCAGTTTTGTATGGAAAGATTGTAAGATGTATATGTCGTCCACAGTCTGGCAGGTTTTATCTGACTTGACCTTATGTTCATGGTTCATTGGTCAATATCAATTTTTTATGGTTATGTCATTTTCACATATACTACAATGTATAAGCAATAGGTTAAGTATATTTGGTGTATGGAATGGTTGCATGGTGTACATTTTGTCTTGCAGGGTTTTCATATGGTCTCATTTTATGGTTTATTGGTTAATGTTCAGTACAATTCTCATACACCTGTTTTTGCATGCAAAATTCATTTTAATGCTTCTGCATTTTAAATGCTTCAGTAAGTTTTATGAGCATTATTTAAATTTCTCAAAAGAACTTCTTTTGATGATTGAGGTGTAAGCATGTAATAAGCAAAAAGCAAACAAAATCAATTAAAATTTTTATTTCATTTTTTATAAGACGGAACACTTGGAAGCATACAACATGATACATATCACTGACTTAATACAAGCTTGTATAAAATAATGAGTCGAGTATGTTAACATGAGGTATAAATGTACAAAAAAACATGTAAATATATTATGACAATTATAGGGTTAGAAATAGGAATGATGCAACCAGTGAACTTTGAAATACATGAGTTGCTTTCTAAAAAAATGCATACTGGTATATGATTCAAAATACTGTTGTATTTCCAATAAGAATAGAATATAATATTCACACTTCGTCTTTAAAACTGGCATTTTTGATTCTAGTACAAATGACACAATTTATAGAAAGACACTAGAAATTTTTCTATAATTAAAATATACACATTAAAAAATATGAAGTTTTCATTCATTAATGAACTTTTTACCAACCACAAGAAATTAGGTCAAAACACCAGTTATAATAATTCATATGATTTCACACAGTTGCTGTTTACAACAATATCTTTTAAAATATTAGACTGGCCTATATCTGTTGTACGTAACAATCAATTATTACAAATTATTAGACAAACATTTAAATATCTTGAAAAAACAACTTTCTTAACATGTCATTCAATATGATGCATTTTGATCTGGAAAACACCAAATGACTTAGTTGTAAATCACTACAAATGGAATAAAAAAATCTAATCCTGCAACTCTTCAACAAAATCTCATTGTAATCTATAAATTATTATTAACAATATATGTATTACTTTTTATTCAGACACACTCAATACTGATCTGTGTCAAAGAGGTGCAAAGGTCATAATTATACCTTTAGGTAAACTTATTTTTTTATAAATGGAACAATTAATGATGTCAATGAATTACAAACATGACAATGACCAAAGGACTTACAAAGTCCACAAAAACTTCTGATAAAACAAGATGAGACTAGACCCTTCTAAAAATGGACAAAAATGGTGCTCAAGAAGGTTAACCTACAAGTGATAAAGGGATACCTTTGGCATGGGGCATATAGAACAAAACAGTATCTGTTGAATAATGCTATCCCCAAAAGAAAATTGTATATGCCAAAACACACACTTTCAACAGAATTCCTGGATCCTTGCATAAACCTTAGCTATTTGTAATGACGTTTAATGTTTTAAAAGAATTAATATATTAAAGTCAGCTTTTTTTTATGATTATAATATAATTTTTATTCAATACATGGAGAATTTGTGATTTAGAAGACATGACACTTTCTTATCCTGAATAATTCAATTTCATTCAACAGTTTAAATTTGGAAACTTTTGTGATGATCATATAAATATCGGTAATTCTTAACATATATTCATAACATATACTCGAATACTAATTTAGTTTTATATACATAAGAATATTTGGTGTATGTAAAACATTGAATTATCACTTATTTTTTGTTTTTAATAACTGTTTATTTTTTGTTTTTAATAACTGTTATTGTTGTACTATCGGTTCAACAATATCATACTTATTACTACCGGTAATGCCCAATGGATCCAACATATTCCAACATTATTTTCGTTTCAAACAAGCAATATCACCATGACAATTTTACACCTTTTCATCACAAGAAAAATACAGCTTGACAAATAATTTGCCATACAATGAACTTACAGTAAACAAGCCTGCTTTGTTAAAAGAGTATAAATGGCTTACATTATTAAGCAAACATTTCTATAATTTACTCTCTACAAGAGCTAAAGCTTTCCTCACAGTTCATGATATATCACTATAAAAACCAATACAATCCCCTAACCGTAACGTCCCCTGTACTGTTGCCTTTTTATGATGGACAAATAAAAGTTCACCGGTATCATCTCTCTAGGTCACCTTTTGGACGATTTTCTCTCCATTTTCTTTCTTCGCAGGTTTTGCAACATTTGACCTTGACGAACATTTTGTTACAATGTCCCATACGCCGTAAAGCACGACATACTTTATAACTCATTACATTACTGTCACAAGTGTGTTTCTTTAGCTCTGAAAGATAATAAAAACATGTATACTAACTTGTTGTTATTTTTACTACCTTTATTTACAGGAATTGGTTATTTTATCAATACAGCTATTCAAGAAGCATTAGCTTAAAATCATTTTTTTTGTCATAAAACAACTATTGAAACTATCTTTTATATCTATTGACTGTTTATGTTTTGCTGTATTGAATGATTTAAGCAGATATTCAGTAATAAATTAGTACCTCTATCTTGATTAGGACAGGCGTCTGTATTACAGTCTTGAGATTCTGCTGGTTTAAGAGGTTCTGGACAACCAACAGCAATTCTTTGTGATGTCATATTCACACATTCAACCAACCGTATCTGCTGACCACCATTACATGTTTGTGAACACTGAAAATAAAAATAATTCCGATAAAATGGGCCCAATTTCAAGTAAATGTGTTTTTATGACCCTGTCATAGCTGATATGTTTAAGGTTTATGCTTTTCCCTCAGTCTGTGCGTACATTCCAAAATTCTGTCCTCTAACTTTAGTTTACCTCAACCAAATTTAATAAAAAACTTGTACAAAATGATTATTACCACAAAACTCAGATCAAGTTTGGCCAGTGTCACTTTTACGATTCTGGAATTATGCCTCTTTATAAATTTATTTGAGCAAGGGCATCATCGATGTCCCGTGGACACATTCTATTATTGATGAACATACAAAACATAGGCTTACCACAATTAAACCATTTCTTACCAGTTATGTAAAGGGAGATAATATTCTGTCTAATCATTTAAAGGGAGATAATATGTCTAATAATATAAGAGGTAGGTATGTTTGTCTTTTTCTTTTAGCCATGGTGATATACTGTATGCTTTTCAACACTTTTTTTGATAGCTCCAAATTTAACCTGAACTCTCAATATATTCATGTTCATTATTGAAAGCTGTAATAATTGTTTGATATGTTACCTTGCTCCACTGGCCTTGGATCCATGCAAGGCATGCTGGGACTTTACAGTTTTGTAGGTCTGTTGGTCTTTGATCCGGATCACACTGATGTTTATCTGGACAGGTAACAGTTCTCTTCTGTACAGCATAGCCACAAGTAGAAGAGCACTAAAAGGATAAAGAATAATTATTGGGACTACTGCTGACTCAAATAGCTAATTTTGGCTTTGCATGATGATGTTCTAGATATTTTACAATGTTTGAAAGTGCAATGAATATGCTTGAAATAATACAATATGCATCCGTTACATTAAAGATTAATTGGTTGATTGTTGTTTGTTTTAAGGTGGTACCTAACACTACAGGGAGATAACTCTGTAAAGTCTGCTTAACGTTTTAACTACGTTGTGTTGTAAAAGGAATAAATTTATTAAGCTTTTCAATGATCAAAATTAGTGTTTGTCAAACTGCTATATAACCAGTGTAATTTTTCTGACCAAACGGTTGGTTCAAATTTTTTAAAATTTTTATATTTTTGTTAAAGTGTCAAAGTAAAAACCTTGACAAAATTTTATGAAAATTAAACGAGCCAAATTAATTTTAGTTTAAGTGTTGGGTACTGCCTTAAATCATAAGGCATAAAAGAATAAGAAACTTCAATAAGTTATGTTTTGTATACTGTTGATGGTCTTTTGATCGTTTTTTGTTTTTTGCCTTGGTGTTGCCATGGTGTTGCCAGTTTGTATATGTCTTATGAGATGGACTGTCCCTTTGGTACCTTTGGCCTCTCTTTTTCAATTTTTCTGATTTATTTGTAGTTGTAAAGAAACAAATATATTTTATTTATCAGATACAAAGTCATAATACCTAATGACAGTTATAATAGTATCAAAAATGCTAACCTGATTCCATGGTGAAGTTTTCCAATCTCTACATTTTTCTATGATACAAGATTTGATGGCCGTTGGTTTGGTCAAAATGTCACAATCTTCTTCATCTTTAATATCACCTGTTGTCTCATTCTTACACCACACCTGGCGTGTTTGTACTCCATATCCACAGAGACGTGAACACTGATTAAAAATAAAAATTACAATTAAATTTAAAGCATGAACACATGCAGAAAATGATACATCAACGGGATAATTTAAAAATTAATCATAAAAGGGAACTTATTAGTTGTAGAATTATGTAATGGCACACCTGTGCATCACAATCAAAAGCACAAAGGAATTATTTACCTGAAAAACTGTAAAAAAAGTTTTAACAAAGAATATAAAACATTTAATTTCTTATGTTGCTTACTTCTTCCCATTTGTTCCCTTGTGAAGAGCTGTCTTATTTTTAATCATAAAGTGACAATATCTTTTTTTTTCTATTATTTAACAATTTTATTTACTTGCAGATATCTTACAAACATATAGAACAATTTTCTCACCTCAGTCCAGCCATCCACTGTCCATTTCAGGTCGTCTTCCCCATTACTATTTGTAAGTATATGTAAATTATCTAAAAGACTGTCCACACTGATAAGGTCAGGTAAAGGTCGTCTCATTCCATCAGGAATCCTTCCTGGTCCCAGTTCTTTTATATCTACCTTGACCTCTGTCTGACCTATATTTTCTATCCCTTGAATTTGATGTTTATGTTGATGTTTATCATTCCCCGTCTGACTCTGAATATCTACAATATCCTCGTCCACAGCTTGTGGGATCGTTATATTTGTTTTTTCATCATCACCGCCCTCCTTGATTGAAATTGTTAATTCTTGTGTTTTATTGACTGTAGTGTCTATTACATTATTAACATTACTAGTTTTGTTATTATGAAGGTCATTTTTGGAAACTGATTTAGAAACATTATTTTCATCATGACCAAGCTCTATCACATTATACATGTCAGGAACATCTTCAAGGTCTTTCTTTATATTTTTGTCATCAGTCGACATTTGACTGACCTCTGACTCAGGTAAGCCAGTAGATTTATTTTGTAATTTGTTATTATTTTCACTAGATTCGGATTGTAAACTAAAGTCCTTGGGTCCAGAAATATGCATTTCTGAGAATATATTATCCATGTTTCTTTCCATTCCATTTTTAAATCCACCTTCATGTAATTCTACTATTTTTCCATTGCCAAGATTTACTTCTTCTAATTTAGCATTTCCATCATTATTATTCAATAAATCTTCTTGTGTATTGCCTTCTAAAATAGTATCTTTTTTATTTAATTTTTCATTTTCATTCGATATTCCATTTGAATTTGAAACTTCTTTAGCTTCTGGTAAATATTCATGAATATTGAATAAATCAGCTGTCGCAATTTCTTTTCTTGTTGTCGTAGGAACTGAAGTTGATGTTGTGGTAGCTGATGTAGTGGTTAACTTTGTAGTAGTTGCAACAGTTGTTGTGGTTGGACAAGTGTGAGTATTACAAGGCTCCTGATTGGGTGGCTCAAGGTCAAGATCACAAAACTGGCTACTAACACAAGATACTTTTCTAACTCTTGTTCCACTATCACATTCGCTTGAACACTAAAATATAGAAAAAGTTTACACAATTCATAAATAGAAATGAAGATCACAACATATTTTGTGTTTATAATCAGTTTACATTTCTTAATAACAATGAACTTTTCAATTATATAATATATTTCAATTTTTAAGATATATTGACTGATGTTTAACATACTATTGGCTATTTCGGGGCCTAATTGGTGGAGGAAGCCAAATTGCCCAGAGAGAGAGAGACCAACTTTCATCAGAAAAAAATCAAAATCTTAGTCAATTAAGGTAGAAATAGATTCCGGCCTGCAGCAATGTTCAAACTCACAACTTAAGTGTTGATAGGGCAGTTAGAAAACACTAGCTGTGCCTGTGAGTTAAAATGGAAACAAAAAATTTATACAAGTGTTTTGAATTGTACTTACAATTCCCCATTCCTCTGTGACCCAGTATCCGCACAAAACATTGCTACACTTGGACCAGGAGGAAGGCATGGATGCAGAATCACATCCAATAGATAGATCTATACAGGTCACAGTTCTGGTTCTTATACCACACACATTTTCAGCACACTGCAAAATTAAGGGAGTGGTATAAGATTATTTGCAGCAACGTTTTATTTTAAGTAAACAGAAGAAAATAAAAAGCAAATATTTTCTTCACTCAATGTCTTTGATATATCATTCTTTATTAAATTATAAATAGAATGTGAATCTAAAATCTAAGACAAAAATTTGAATTAATCTCAAGTATTTCTAATCACTGAAAAACTGAATTTTTTGGAAATTTAATTTTGAGTTATGCCACTTTGTACCAACTTTAAAATTTTATGTTCTTTGGCAACGTTATCAATACACCCGATATTCAATATATGAACTACTTGCAGTGTCATGGAAAAATTACAAAAGGGAGATAAATCCTATTTATCTCTTCAGACAATTACTTACAGAAGACCAATCAGTAGTAACCCATTCACTGGTCCCAGGACAGGGAACTTTTTCTCTACACCTCTCTGCCTCAGCTGGTTTTTCTAGTTCCTCACACGCAGTATCTTCTAGGGCTATTTGTTCATCTTTCCCAAGACTCCTCACACATATTACAGTACGACGATGGATACCATCATTACCACATGTGACAGAACAATGCTGCCATGGTCCTGTCCACCATCTTAAAAAAAACATTCCTTGATTTTAATTGAGTAAAAACATTCCTTCAGGTACTGTAAATTTAGAAATAATTGCTTGCATTTATTATTGCAATTTTGTCAATAAGACTAAAATGCGATTTTTATTTTTGTGATATTGATTAAAATCCTGTTTTATTTATATAAAAAATTGAAAAAAAGTTCTTTTTATAAATAAATGATTTACTGCAAATAAAATAAACTTCTACCCAGTTAGCTTTTATCATGCTATTAAATTGTTTTCAAACAAAATGGAAGTGTTTAACGACCTTGACTGACTATACAGAAATTGTTTTCAAGATGAACAGCCTTTTTTTATAAATACAATCGATATTGTTCTCTGCAGAGTTCATTCAATGAGAACAGTTGCAATCATTAATTTCAACGTTATAATTTAGAGGCTGACTGATATTTGCAGAAATTTAATTTTGAGTTATGGCACTTTGTACCAGCATTGAAATTTATTTTCTTTGGCATTGCTATCTATGCAGATGGAAGTGTCAGGAAATAGTTTCAAAGGGAGATAAATCAATAACTGTGGATTCATTATTATTCATGAAATTCCTGATTTTCATGGATTTAGTTGGTATACCGGTAGGTAAACCACATATTTAGATGTTCTACAAATTTCCATTTTTTTTACAGACTAATATGCAAATAAAAAACCATAACTTCAAATATCCTCTAAAATATCCTTAAATTTGTACCCATGAAAAATAAATTAATCCACAATAGATCAAAGAGAAAATTACCTTGCTGGGCAGAGATGTGCATTACACACTCTTTGTTTATCATCAGGATTAGATGTTGAGTTACAATAAATATCATCTACAATTCCTGCCTCTTTCTCCACACAAATAACTTCAGATCTCTGTGTACCTAAAATAACATACAATTCCCTGTACTTAAATTGTTTACCCAACATCTAAATCCTTTTATTCATGAGGTTAAGCAAGCAACAAATAATTAATTTTCTTTTTCAAATCTATATCATATTGAGCTCCTTTAAAACCAAAGCTGTTATAATATATATGATATAGATGCTCCACTTAAACATCTATCCCATACCATATATTATTTGCCTTATATCATATTATTTTTAAAACATATCCTGTCTCACATGAAGTGGCAGGCTCTTGAAGTGTAGACAGCTTATGCCCCCACCCCTTTTATTAAAAAATAAATATTTTTTTACCATGAATTTGTCCATTTTTTCCCACTCATTAAGCCACTTCTTTTTTAGTCTTTATAATAAATTATATATATATATATATATATATATATAGGTTTTCCTAAACAATAACAAAACATACCTCCTCCACAAGAAGATGTACAATGAGTCCAATCTTGATACTGCCATGTAAAGTCAGGTGGTCTCATGTCGGTAAAGTTCTCTTTTGGTACAGTATATTCAAATCTAACACCAGGATTTCTTCCCTGGAGCAATAGCTGTAATGAAAAAGATTCCTTCCAACGTCTAGTTCAGTTACAACCACTTTTATAATAGAACAAAATCTCTTAAAAAAAATAGTTTTTTTTCCATCAATATAATGTTACAATAGAAAATTCATAATTTGGTAGATTGACTGTTAAAACCTTATTAAATTTTCAAATCCCAGGTGGGTTTTTTTATCCCCAGAAAAACTTCTCCTGTAAGAAGAAATTTTAACAATATCAAGGACACCATAAAATGCAGCATCCCATGGTAGATTGCTATCAGTTAACCTTGACTTATACTTTAAATTTCTGAATGCTTTTAATCGAATATCATTGTTCAAAGTAAGGTAATAACTCAATGATGCTGTTGCCTTTTTTCACTCTAGTAAAGTGTTAGGTATATACATACTAAAATATGAACCAATGATGAACAAACATGTCTATACTTTCTGAAGATTTGTTGAGGGAATAGAAAAACCATCAACCGTATAAAATCAAATAAAACAGGATAATTAATATAACTATCTCACCATGATATGTAAAGGTTCTTTCAGTGGTCCAGCAGCTTTGAACATCTCCTTGTTTCTATGTCTTTGATATGTTAAAATGGTCCCGGCAATTTCATAGTCCCCACTCCACTGTATAAACCAATTACCATTCAGATAATATTCTCCTTTGTCATTCTGCACTGCTAGATAGTTGTTAGCTTCTGCCACTTCTTCTACCAAAAGGTTACGTGCATTCTTTGGTATTATAGCAGCTTCTACATAACCTGTTGTAAGGAAAGAGTGTTGAAATAGGTGTAATACCACCTTTGATTTTCCCCTATTAGTCTTTGTTAAATTTGCACTTTTCAAAAAAATGTGCAGAATTTATCTTTGTTTCAAATAAAGAAATACTTGGCATGAGTCAAGTTTTATCCTGGCCAGTACTACAGAAAAAATTTCACATATTATTTCATTGCATATAAGAAAATAACCATCACTGGAAGTTAACCAATCAAATTCCTCCCCTTAATTTATCTGTGTACAAGGTTTAGTCACTATGTAACCTCAAGATTACAAAATTTTCTATAGAAATCCCTAATAAAAAATAATGGTGTTTTGAAAAACCCAAGACATATGTTTATGACACAGAAATGTTTTTACTGCAATAAAATGTAGGATTAATTACCTACAACTGTCAAATTCAAGGGAATATTTTTTTAGACCTACTTTCGTATACAACCGGATGTGACATACCATGATTTGGTGGTATTACACCTTGAAAGGAAAGAGAATATCGAAAAATATTTGATAACTGTGGTACTCCCACTGGAATTAAGACAAGAGCTCACGTTTATTGTCATATTCATTTAAAAAATTGTCTAAAACCCTTTCTATAAACTTTATAATAATTTAGCATGTCCAATTTTTACTTATTTTCATCAATCTGGTTTAGTTTTATTATTATATTGCATTGCATCTAGATAGTAGACTTTAACTGTGTTTTAATACATAGTTTATTATCATGAATAAACAGTGTAGCTGTGGCCATTGATTGACACATTAGAATCATCCATGGACTGGGACAATTTAGGTGAACGTTTGTATGTAACGACCAATGCTCACTATGTACTTTTTAAAGTAATTCAAAAAATTAATCAGAAATAACACGATATTTTGATTTATATCAATTATATAAATCAAAACACAAAGGTTATTCCTGATTAATTTTTCGAATTATTTTATAATTAAAGGTGTTAAGAAACCTTTGGTGACCCCACAGTTTAAATGTCTATCCTAGGTACGTCGTGAACAGTGGTCGTTACAGACAAACGTTCACGTAAATTGTCCCAGTCAATGGATGATTTTAATGTGTCAATCAATGGCCACAGCTACACTGTTTTGAATTTCATTCTATTCTATTTTAGTAATTTGAATAAAATTTTACCTAAACCCTGAGTTTCGTTATATTGGTCCTTAATAGTTTCACATGTAGTCCCGTCCCCTCTACACACACCACAATGGTCCTCTTTGGCATTGGAATTAATCACATAATCACAACCAACATGCTGAAAATAAATCATGATCCTTAATCACATAATCACAACCAACATGCTGAAAATAAATCATGATCCTTAATCACATAATCACAACCAACATGCTGAAAAAAAATCATGATCCTTGGTGTTAATCATATATGTTGTCCACCTGATGTTATGGAAATGTTTGAGGAATATCTTCTAATTTTTTTAATTTAAAGACTTGGGTTTTTTTCAGCAAAATTTATGAATAAACTCAATATAGGTTGGCTAACTGTCTATGAAGTACTAAAGATTTGGGTTAAATTCAAAAATTGTTACCATCTTTATAATTTTTTTTCCATTATGAAGTTATTGTAAGATTTTTACTATTCACAATCGTTTACATTTTATATTAAAATACATTTTAAAAATAAAAATAGACCATTTTCTAATATTTGTAAAGAAACAATCTGCCCTACCCAGCTATGTGAGTCTTTGATCTATATTTATATATTCTATATCTTTATGTTATCTATGTAGAGTGACATTCTGAATTAAAATGGTGTAAGTACCGACTTCTACTAACACCAGGGGGCCTCTTGAATAAATTGAAGTTAGGTAATTGAATGAACACTTCAGTGTATTAGATTCATCATGCAATTGTGTGTAGATATTTGGTGATGAATTACCATTATCATAATCTAATTGTCTTGTAGTAGAATAACCTTGAACATGGCATATATCAGCTAACAATATACAAACTTATTACCACATATAAATAGATATTTCAATTATATACTATTGCCAACTGCATCACTGTAACTAATCATAAACTTTTGAAACATATTGATGCATATCTTAATGCATTTTGTTATTTGGAGAATTATATTTTATTGGCAGATCTTTCTGATAAGTTTATTCAGTACTTCTTTAATGATTTTGGACAATATAAATAGTATGGCACATTGTACAGACACCTTTCTGTTGTTGGAGATTATATGTTGCTCTTTAGATGGCTTTTGGTTGCTTGTGTCTATGATTTACCTTTAAATTATTTCAAGCATAAAATTAAGAGTTGAAATGGGGCATGTGTCAAAGAGACAACCCGACCATAGAGCAGACAACAGCCGAAAGCCACCAATGGGTCTTCAATGACTGAATACATGTACTAAAAAAAAATATTGGTAGAAAGTTTCTTTGATTGAAGTAAATTAAAACGATATTCAATTTTGCTGAGTGTTTTGGTATTTTGAAAAAATAGACTTTAATTGCAGAATTGAATTTTTTTTCATTTTTCATAGACTAGTACAATTCAGAGCTTCATAATAGTTTGGCCACCTATCTATTGTTGAATGTTATTTAATGTTATGATTATTTTTTTATTGTCATGGGGATGCTGTTTAACCTTTTTTTAACCATATATTTCCCTTTTCTTCATTCTTACTAATACAATTAGTTTGGTATCAATGAGTTCATTGTTTACAGGGGCAGATCCAGCCATTTTAAAAAGGGGGGGTTCCCAAATCAGGACAAAGGGGGAGTTCCAACTATATGTCCCCATTCAAATGCATTTATCGGCCAAAAAAAGGGGGATCCAACCTCTGGAACACCCCCGTTGGATCCGCCAATGGTTTATATGTATTACTCACCATACATTTCCCACTGATACACATATTCTTTTTTCCAGGGGTACATGGCGTACCATCAACAACTGTATCTCTCAACATCACAGAGAAGAATTTATCTTTGGGTTTACAATGTAACTGACATGGGGTATCTGTAAAGTATCATAAATTCCTTTATCTTTTGCATCAAATGCATTCAATTATACCTGACAAGCAAAACAAAAATACCTTTTCAGTTTCTTAATGAGGGAAAGAAAATACTAGATCACAATGTCAGAAGCTATCAAAATCCATCTAGAACTTGTCAGGATTTTTTTACAGTTTTTACAGCTTCAAGCTATCAAGAACCCAAATGAAACTTGTCAAGATTTTTTTTAATTTCCTCCTCTTTTATCTTGAATTATCATATATCAAATTTAAAAAAAAAAAATTCAATTATAGGTGCCAAAAAAAAGATATGAAATGAAATAAAGTGATTTTTTTTCTCTATCTCAAAATTTCTCACCTTACTACTATATATATAAAGATCTTACAGTGACTAATGTCATATTTACAGATGTCAAAATAAGTACTATGTTAAAAACTAACTTTAAATAGACTGCATGTTTTAATGATGTTTTGTTTAAAGTTTCAGTAACCACAAGAAAAGAATGTCAATCATTAAAGCTCTTGCAATCTTTGCCACACATTTCAAAATCACACTCTCTGCTGTCAACAATTTCTAAGTCAAGGCTAATCTTGCTATTATTATTTATTTTCTTAAAGTGGTCAATGGTCATATGAGAATTTGGTGATGTGATAATATTTTAGATTAGGCAGAAGTTTCAATTCCTATAATCTATTTAAACCTTTTCATATTCTGAACATGCCTGAACCAAGTCCAGTGTTGTTGTTTATTTTTGTCTTGATACTTATATCAGTACATCTTCTAATCAATAATTATATTATATCATCTCAACAAGATTGATTTTCTCGCTAGAGCGGGTACAGAGAAAGTGAGAAAAGCAATCGAGTTGAGATGACCATTGATAATCTGTTTATTGCTATTCTACCTATGACAAGATTGTCAATTTCCTTGACAACAGCATTTGCCCCCTTAGTTTCTAGGGATATTTTTATTCTTATTCTACTGAGCTGAGAAAGGAAATTATCAGTCAGTAAGAGCAAAGGAAAATTTTGGTAAAATAGTAATAATGTAATTTACTTCATTGGTTACCATTCTTGACAAACATTTAACAGATCACATAACAGTTTTGTCTTATTCTCACTATCAAACAACAACATTGACCCTGAACTGTTTACTTTCTTGTAATGAAGTCTATGGACAGAGAGGGTTGAATCTTTGCAAATTCTGCAAATTTGTATATTTCTGAGATCTCTTTTATATAACCGAACTTAACAATGTCACATTAAATAACATAATCTTACTTGGTGTGGGTACAGCCTCCCATTCATAAAGTCCATTCTTATATGGAATGTAATTAAATTCTTCACACTGTACATGGAGAAAACTGGGAACATTTTCAGGACATGGCTGGAATAAAATTTTATAAATAAAAATATTGCTAATAATATTGAATTAACAGTTTTTTTAGTTTTCTTAAAATTGTGCTACTGTGTTATTCTTACTCTCACTTTGAATTGAATAAAAAGCTAAAGGTTTTATGTCAGTAATTCATTTATTTTCATGGGTACTAATTTTTGACAATATGAAAAAAATATTTAATTTAATGGTTTGCCAAAGTCAGCATACATGCATACAATAAATGCTGATGTAGCTAAAGGTTCAATAAACCCACAAAAGCTAAGAAAATCGGTACCCTGTGAATAATGATAAATCTACAGAATAATAGATTTATACATTCTCTGTTGGGAAAATGTAACGCTAATTTCCAAATTATTTTAACTTGTTCACTAAGATACACATATTGTTATCTGAAATGTTTACATAATGTCCCAGCACTTTCTTAAATCTAACATTTTGATTAAATCTCTTTAGTTGCCACAAATAAATGTTTTAACGCTATGTAATCTGACAATATAAAACAACTTGATAGTGTCAACAATAGCATCAGGAGATTCCGTTAAACAGTTATCTAATTTGAGAAAAAAAAAATAAACTAAAAAAATGGATTAATTGAAAGTGCAAGACCATAAAATATGACGTGATCTAGAACCAGATTTTGAAGAATTATTATAAAACTCTAATTTTTTTTACCGAAATTCCATCACTCACTTTCAAAGAAAGCGTTTGATTTATTTTCTTGACTTTCTTAGACTTATAATATGATTTTTGATTGTTAAGTTTAGTTTTTAAACATATTTATTTATAGTGGATTGGGAAACAACTTTAGCCACTTGGCGGTGCCAGTGCTGCCTTGTAGCAGCATTAGCCTTCTCTGTTTTGAAATCTACAAGGGTGTCTTTAATGTGCAAGAGATATTTCTTTCTCTTAACATGGGTCAGCCATTTATCGTCGACGAAATATTATTGTTTCATCAAAACCATACTCGCAAATGGTGTCAAGGGAGAGCAAAAATTTCAGTCCCTGAAAACTTCATACTGGAATTGGAATCAAACCAGGAACCTTTATGTTAGTAGTCCGATGAACTAACCACTACACCACGGCTTTGATTGGTTGTTTAGTATCTTCTGCCAATCTTTTCACTACTGTGGATGATATGACAAATTTGAGAAAAAAAAGAAAAAAAAAGAAAATTTGTACCTGCTTGAGCACTTAAAGTTGAGTGAATTAAAAAGCTCAGTAAACAGTAATCAATTATTAAAGTAATATTACATGTATATTCTTTTAAATACAATGTCTATATATATATACAAAGAATTGAATTCTGTAGTATGGATTTTTCAGTATTTTGTAAGATTGTTGTCATATAGTTTTTTTTCCACTTTTTCACAAGCTTAGGAAATATGTGCACTCACCTCTGTATTACAAATTCTGAATCTTTTTCTTTCTGCAATACAGTATTTACCTCCATGTGATGGTCTGAAAAGTACAAATCCAATTATACATTTTTTCAATTTTTTTTTTTTAAGCAGCTGCACCAAAGGCGAATTGTACGCCCTTTTGCAAAATGGTAGTGTTTTGATTATTTGCTTGTATTTTCATTGTCTCTCAGTTTTGTTAAATCAGTTCAAAATACTATTGTGATATATCCCATGGTACCTTAAGGTGGTACCCAACACCTTCACTAAAATTAAATTGGCTCATTGAATTTTCATAAAATTTTGACAAAGTATTTACTTTGACCCTTTGACAAAGATATAAAAATTTCAAAAAATTTGAACCAACCATTTTATCAGAAAAAATACACTGGTTACATAGCAGTTTGACAAACCTTATCCCAATTGTCTGCCATTACTGGACATCACAAAAGTTCCTGTAAAATTTTGATGTCATTATACAAAATATATGACGACACAATGGAAAGGTGATTGTTGTATGGGAGTGGGATGTGGGACAGATCCTTGGGTCAACCGGTAATAGCGATAAGGTGTATTCTAGTGTAAGATCTTTCTAGGAAGAAGGAACCATTTTTTTAGCTCACCTGGTCCAAAGGGCCAAGTGAGCTTTTCTCATCACTTTGCGTCCGGCGTCCGGCGTCGTCGTCGTCATCGTTGTCCGTCGTCGTTAACTTTTACAAAAATCTTCTTCTCTGAAACTACTTGGCCAAATTAAATCAAACTTGGCCACAATCATTATTGGGGTATCTAGTTTAATAATTGTGTCCGATGACCCGGTCAACCAACCAAGATGGCCGCCATGGCTAAAAATAAAACATAGGGGTAAAATGCAGTTTTTGGCTTATAACTCAAAAACCAAAGCATTTTGAGCAAATCTGTCACGGGAGGTAAACTGTTTGTCAGGTCAAGATCTATCTGCCCTGAAATTTTCAGAAGAATCAAACGCCCCGTTGTTGGGTTGCTGCCCCTGAATTGGTAATTTTAAGGAAATTTTGCTGTTTTTGGTTATTATTTTGAATAATATTATAGATAGAGATAAACAGTAAACAGCAATAATGTTCAGCAAAGTAAGATTTACAAATAAGTCAACACAACCGAAATGGTCAGTTGACCCCTTTAGGAGTTATTGCCCTTTATAGTCAATTTTTAACCATTTTTCGTAACTCTTAGTAATCTTTTACAAAAATCTTCTACTATGAAACTACCGGGCCAAATTTAACCAAACTTGGCCACAATCATCATTGGGGTATTTTTTTTAAAAACTGTGTTTCGTGACCCGGTCAACTATTCAAGATGGCCGCCATGGCTAAAAACAGAACATAGGGGTAAAATGCAGTTTTTGGCTTATAACTCAAAAACCAAAGAATTAAGAGCAAATCTGACATGGAATTAAATTGTTTATCAGGTCAAGATCTATCCGCCCTGAAAATTTCAGATGAATCGAACAACTGTTGTTGGGTTGCTGCCCCTGAATTGGTAATATTAAGGAAATTTTGCTGTTTTTGGTTATTATCTTGAATAATATTATAGATAGAGATAAACAGTAAACAGCAATAATGTTCAGCAAAGTAAGATTTACAAATAAGTGAACACAACCGATATGGTCAGTTGACCCCTTTAGGAGTTACTGCCCTTTATAGTCAATTTTGAACATTTTTCATAAATTTTTGTAGATTTTTTTAAAATATTTTCCACTGTAATTACTGGGCCAAGTTCATTATAGATAGAGATAATTGTAGCAACAAGAATTTTCAGTAAAGTAAGATGTACAAACACATCACCATCATCAAAACACAATTTTGTTATGAATTTATCTGTGTCCATTGTTTAATATGCACATAGACCAAGGTGAGCGACACAGGCTCTTGAGAGCCTCGAGTTTTATTTTTCACTATCTGAATTTAAGTCTATATGTAATTCAGATAATAAAGGTATAATTTTTTTCCTTGCTGGTTGAATGTGTGTTCCCTCAGAAAAGAAGACTTGGTGATACAACTGAAGAAGAATTTGAAGACAGTGATGATGAAGACACTTCTTTTGTTTCCAAGACAACCAAACTAACAAAAGATGTACTGTATTATGTTACAGACATGGAAAGATTTCAGCCACCAAGAAAAAGACCAAAGTAGGATTAATAGATGTTCAGAAATCAGAAATAAAGTGTTAACATCATTAATATATATTATGGCACAAACAAAAGTATTTTGAAAACTAAAAATTATTTCAAAGTAGCATAATTAAGTTATTACAAAAATAGTTGATAAAACTTAATAGTCATAGCAAGGATACAAATGCTAAGGAAGAACAGTTATATATTGATGAGTTCAGATGTAATTGGTGTATTTTTGTATAAGGTTAGATGTACAGATAATTTTTTAACAATTACTTTTTTGTCATTTTTCATTATTTATTTCAGAATAATTAACAGAACATACAGACTTGTGTGTCTCAAATCAACGACCCCAGAAGAATTGTATACTAGAAAGGTGGATGAAAATTGACATCAAAATTAATCATATAAATGTAGTAAAAATAGGATTACAGACATAACCCCAGTGGAAGATATATATATCTGTGTTCATTGCAGTGTAACATTGATATCTCTGTTTACAAGATCCCTATGAAACATATTGTAGGTTTGAAATTTTATAACCAAAGGGAAAACTTGTATAAAAAAAAATGTGAATATGACCCATCCATGCAACTAATCATAATTAATGGGGTCAGTCGATTCAATGTATAAGTATTTTAAAAATTCAAGAATACATATATGAAAGAAGACCAATTCTATTCCTCTTTTGACTTATTGATTGCAATGGATTAACAGCCCCCTTTTACCGCCCCCCCCCCCCCATTAACACTGTTTTTCAATTGATTTGGCTGGTAATTAAAAAAAAAACTTTAATATTTTCAGTTAGTCTAAACTTTCTATGTATAATTTCTCACGTTTCGTAGTATAGGGAGAAATTATTGTATATACGGTACTAGCGTAGTAATTTTATAAGTTTAAGTCACTAGGTATAAGACACGTGACTTATTTTATAGTGGGAAATTTTTTCCCTGATATTATCACTTTCTAGCCCGCCGCAGACAGGGCAACATTCAAGTTCCAATAAAATTATGATTATAATTTGATACATGCATTTACATATATTTTTCAAAACAATATATTCGTCTGAGTATGTCTCGTGAGACGACTTGTCGCATGAGGTCGGACCCAGGTTTCCAGTTTATCCCATTAATGGGTTTTGTTTGGTTGTTCCTGGCTGGCGAGGTCGTTGATGATCGAGTTATTTATGTATGTATTTAGTTACATGTTTACATTCATGTCGGCTATATTTTAGCTCTCGTTGGTACAAGGTTTACTTTTTCTAGCTAAGTTGTACCTAACAGGATATTTCAAGGTTTTTGTTATTAGAAGTCATTGTGGTTATTGTTGTTTTCAGATGTTTATATATATATATATTTATTAAGATACATGTATGTAAATAAATTAATAAATTCCGTTGTCCACTATGCTTGCTGGGCTATCGGCAATACTATATATATTGTATTCATTCATGCCTTATAATAGATATGAGCGTATAGGTTATACTGGTGCTTTCCCTCATGTTTATGAATATTTACTTGTAGTTACATATTTGCTGTATGTAGATGTGTTCTATTAATTACACATCAGTTAATTTTTTTCAGATTGACCATGAAGAGTATGGAGAGGCATTAGAGCTGGCTAAAGCTTACGGTCTAGATACAGATAGAGTATACCAGAGACAATGGAAGAAATCTGATGTATCTATTGCATCTATTCAAGATTATTTGGTGAGTACATTCAATTATTTTATGAATAATAGATTTTAAAGGATAACAGAAGTTATCAACAATATTGGACAGTACAAAAAAACATGTCTAGTCCGACAACTGACTCCTCTGGAAAAATTTACAAACAAAAACAAACATCAAGAAACAACACATGGTCCAGATAGCCAAAATGTGTTGGGGTTAAAACCAGTTTTTTGTGCACACAAACCTTAATACAAAGTATTTCTAGACACCAAGAAAACACACACTATAAAAAACCTGAACAGCGCAGCTTCCAACAGGATGATCACTAACTAATACAAGAAAATATAAAAATACATGTACACACATTTGGAAACCAGGGTCAAATGTACCTTACTGCAGGAACCAATGATCTACAGCTGTTGTGGTCGAATGATATTTGTTTGGTATTTATTAGTGTATTCCTGTATTAATGGGGTTTGCTAAAATGTCTGCCATTGCAAAGCCATGTGAAAGGAACTGAAAAAAACACTGTAGTTGAACTTTATGATCAGGACAACATTTTAAGATGTGAGATCCTCTCTTTTTTGTAAACATTTTTGTTATGTTTTCTGTCTTCTTCTTTTCTGTGATCAGTAACGAAATCCAACATGAAACATTTTTGTTTATTGGAAACTCATGTAAGAGAAATTATTGTACTATTTCAGAGTAAGATTAAGAAAAGATCGTGGGTTTTCCATGAATGTATAGAAAGAATTCCTTACAACATAGATGCCATGAGAGAATTGTAAGAGTTTGGACTTAAAGGGACAGATTTACAGGCATTGTTGGCTATTGAAAAGGGGGAGGATGGAGGAAGGTAGGTCAATTTACATTCACATCAAAACCCGTTTATTTTCTTTATTTTTTATAAATTCAGAGGCGGCAGTGGTACTCACAACAGTGTACACTATTTGTGTAAATCTTTATATTTTATAAGGTAGAAGATCTGGATCCTGCATACTTTTGTATGCAAATACCTTATGTTTTGAAGTTTCCGTCTGTCATATGTCTACTGACCTTGACTTCATTTTCATTGTTTAGTGACTGTTTTTTTTTTGTCATAGGAATTTCTCACATATTATGAGTAATAGAATAATCAAATTTGGTATATGTGTTCCTTGCAATGTCTAAATATCCAAATGACACGGTTCACCTTGACCTCAACCTCATTTCATGGATCAGTGAGGAAGATATAAGATTGGTGGTCAAGTCACTATCTCAGATACTATAAGTTATAGGTCAACTCTATTTGGTGTATAGAAATTGTAAAATGTACAGACTGGCAGGTTTCATCTGATCTTGACCTTTATTTCAGGGTTCAATGAACTATGTTTAGCTTCTTGTGGTTTGGTCTATTTCTCAGGTACTAATAGCAATAGAGTAACTGTATTTTGTATATGGAATGATTATAGGGTGTAGCTTTCAGGGAAATTTCATCTGACCTTCATCTCATTTTCAAAGTAAATTTTTAATGGTTTTGTCAGTTAATGAGGGTCAGATACTATTGTTTTTGTTAAGAGGGTAGTTTGTAGGTTTGTACGTACAACTTTTTGGGGATACTCAGTAAACACTCAATTTTACTTTAATGTTGGTCATTAACTGTTAGCCTGTGTATACAAAGACATTTGTTGAACATTACATATACTTTTATAGTTAATGTATGTTAATATTGTTAGCAAGGTCTCTGGGAATAAGTACCTCTTTTTCATTTTCAAACCGCTTTGGTGGGTTTTATGTAAATAATTTGTCCTTTGTAGGGCATTAGATGTTTTAAATATAATAAATTGTAAAGCTTAATTGCAATCTTGTTATCTGTTGTACAATTAATACTTCTAAGTAAGTCAGTGTAAATGAGTTTCTGGGCCATTATGAAACCAGTAACTTTGCCTTTTTTCCTGCTACACTGTATTCATTACCCAGATATACATATAAAACTGGCCCTTATCGCTTGCAAAGTACAAATGGTTTATACTGAATTATTACACAAAGCATAAATGGTTTATTATAAAATTAGTACACCAGGGTTTTCGATATCACAAACTAGTCAAAACATTTACTAAAGTTTATCATCGGTATAAGGACATCATTCGTAAATATAGCTCAACATGCAGACTTCTTATACGTTCAGGTATTTCACATCCAATTTTTTATGGAAATATTCTTTATAAAGCACAAAAATGTCAGTATTCACCTTAGAAACTAACAAAACCTTTAAATAGACTTATCAAGAAGGGATATAGTTACGATACTGTTGTCAGGTCACTAAAGATTGCTTATTTTGGCGTTAATATTGATTCACTTATAGGGTCTTTGCATCGGAACTAAACACATTTATTAAAAAACCAGTTGTTGGGATGACACGGGTTATGTTCTTCTCATATATGTTATGATGGTATGATACTAAACCCCTAACGGGAAGGATTGTGCCTGATATTCATATGATGAAATCATAATCTTTCAATCAGTTTAATTGAAGTCTGGAGCTGGCATGTCAGTTAACTGCTAGTAGTCTGTTGTTATTTATGTATTATTGTCATTTTGTTTATTTTCTTTGGTTACATCTTCTGACATCAGACTCGGTCTTCTCTTGAACTGAATTTTAAATGTGCGTATTGTTATGCATTTACTTTTCTACATTGGCTAGATGTATAGGGGGAGGGTTGAGATCTCATAAACATGTTTAACCCCGCCGCATTTTTGCGCCTGTCCCAAGTCAGGAGCCTCTGGCCTTTGTTAGTCTTGTATTTTTTTAATTTTAGTTTCTTGTGTACAATTCGGAAATTAGTATGGCGTTCATTATCACTGAAATAGTATATATTTGTTTAGGGGCCAGCTGAAGGACGCCTCCGGGTGCGTGAATGTCTCGCTACATTGAAGACCTGTTAGTGACCTTCTGCTGTTGTTTTTTCTATGGTCAGGTTGTTGTCTCTTTGACACATTCCCCATTTCCATTCTCAATTTTATATCCTGAGTATGGAAGTCAATGCATTTATTAGTGTTTGTGCACTCCCGAGAAGTTGACCACCCGGCACTATTCAAATAGATATATGTTATTTACAATGAATAATAGGTTAAATATTAACATTATCAGTCCAGAATTGTCACAATTTTCCCCACCCAAGTCTTAAAATACTCCTGTATTTTCTGGAGGTAACAGTATACCAGTACTTTTATTCTTTACTTTTAGTCTCTGTGTTCTTCAATCTTTAATGGAATATATTCACACTGTTTAATTATATCATCCACACTTCTGTGTCTGCTGTGAAATCATCTTTCCATCATCTTTAGAAAATTGTCATATATTTCACTCATAAGCCATTTCTAATAAGACATATGACACATTTAAAAACCCTAGAGAATCACCAGAGCCATTTTCAAATTTCTTCCACTTATCTACAAAAACACAGTATCACTTTAACATCAAATAATAACTTCTGTTGACGCTGCAACTTTAATTATTAACTACCTTGGAAATATCACGATATTCCATAAAATTTTCTAGTAAACTCCCTCTTTTCAACCAACTCTGGGGTGATCAATCCCTTTAGGCAAATCTGGGCTGAGTTTCTAGAAATATCACATAACTACTGAATGCATTCACAACACTTCACCAGTCCAAAATTGTCACAATATTGTTATTGAATATTAACTAAAAGGTTAGCTCCTGAAAACCTGAGATGTTTATATTTCACAATTTGATGATTGTACATGTATAGGTAAACCAGGCCTATCTTTACAGGAACTTGCCGTACTTGACTATAGCTATAGCTGTTAATTTCTGTCATTTTGGTGTCTTGTCTCATTGGCAATCATACCATATCTTTCTTTTTAATAATGATATAATTTAATTTCAGATGTAACATGTCTTCTGATTGGCTGACAGTGTTTTGTTTATCAGCTCATAGGAATGATTTTGTCATTTGAACGTGACGTCATCAACGTTTTTTTCATGATTTACTCCAGTTTGAATGTAATTTAGAATTAAATTATAAGGAATGACTAATATTTTTTCTGTCTTTTCGAAATAACGTCAAGGGATTATTCAGAATTTATGGCATTTAGAAAAGCACTTATTGACCATGTTTTAGAATCTCCTATTTTACAAATCAATGTAGAAATCATTGACTGGGCCTTTCGCTGTTCTCTGAAATGTTGATCTATTTTAGCTACAGAGTAAAAGTTAAAACAACAGACAACATTTGAAACTGCAGCTTGTATGCATACAAAGATGTCTGTGTGGCAGGGTTTATCTGACCTTGATCTTATCATTATTATTATATTCCAATTTTGATTACTGTAAAAGAATAAGCAGTCAAGACATTTCAGCATGTACACTCTTGTTGGTGTGTTGCAATTCCTAAAATACATTCCATTGTTACAAAAATAAAAGGAGCATTTACCGTTTGAATGGTTTTACACTAGTAATTTTGGGGCTCTTTATAGCTTGTTGTTTGGTGTGAGCCAAGGCTCCGTGTTGAAGGCCATACATTGACCTATAATGGTTTACTTTTTTTTAAATTGTTATTTGGATGGAGAGTTGTCTCATTGGCACTCACACCACATCTTCCTATATCTAATAAGTCATAGTCAGTTTTATTGTTGTTCAGATAAGTTTTTACAAATTCATGCAATTAATTTATGAGTTTGAAATACAATTTATTTTCATAAAAGCAAGAAATGAAGAATTATATCAGTACAAGCTATGGAAGTAATTAAAATCAGTTAATCAGAATCCAGAAACAGTATATATTTTGGCCTCTTTGTTGGGTTCACTTTCATATGTATTACAGCCTATGTACAGTGTGCCTGTACTGTCTATGTCTAAAGAGTATGGAAAATGGATACCTAATTGATCCTTAGTGTTAATGTAATGAATGCACTCTCCTGTAGTATTGAGGATATGAATCATGTGATGATGATCGTCTGTAACTATAATGTTGTCAGATTTTGTCGCCACCAAATCTTTAGGTTTCATAGTTTGTTTCTTGTTTATATCTGGATTACCGGTGTATACCCATCTCACTCTGTTTGTCTTATCTAATGCCACTATTCTACCTCTATCTTTTTCATCTAGACCATCAATGACATAAACGTTATTGTCATTGTCTGTAGTTATGTTTAAGGGAAGAGTAAATATCAATTTCCCTTTGTTGTCAGTGTGATACACTTTTTCTTTTTCTCCATCCATACTCATCATGATAACTTGTCTTGGACCATTGACAGGAAAGGGTTTTGTTTGGTTCTCTCTTACACCCACTAAGATCTTATGGTCACTTGTTACATGTACACCAAGGGTAATTAAAGGATTTACACTGAACTTTGTTGGATTCACTTTACTGGTACTGCAGGAAAGTATTGTAAGGTTTGATTCCTTTGTAGATAGAAGTAGGTCACCTGATGGTAGTAATGCCATGTTAATTATGTTTGTCTTAAAAGTGTATAAATCACATAATGATTCATTTGTTAATTTTAGTTTATGTAGTTTATGGCTTGGAAAACCAGAGATAAAAATACTTATGTCATCACAACAGACTAAATTGTTAACCATCCCATACTCTGTTTTGTATTGCTTTATCACTTTAAATTCAAATATCTTTTGGTCATCATCAGATTCCTTCAATTCTCCAAGGAAGAAATCTTGAACTACATTTTTACCTGGGACAAACTTGGGCAACTTTTTAAATTTAGGGTTGGCAGGTACTATTCTTTGTTGTCTTGAAATTTTCTCCTCTGAATATATGTTGAAAACTTGATTAGCAATATTTGAATTTAAGGCCTGGTTTAAATTCTTTCTCCTAAGGTCTAAATCTTTGTTGATCTTCTGTGATCTATTTTGAGCATTATTCACTGATTTCATCACAATTTCCTTTCTCTGATCAAGTTCTTTCAAAAGTTTATTGGTATGCTTTTCAACTTCATCCTTTAGTATTTTTTCTCGGTTAAGAATATTCTGCTTTTCCAATTCATATTTGCGATCTTCTGAAGATTTCAAAATTCCAAGTTCAGATAATACTTCTTCATGTTGATCTATTTCCTCTTCAATTTCAGAATTAAATGTTTTCATTGATTTCAATGTAAGTTGATATCCTTCAGCTAGTTCAACCATAGTGTGTTTGTTATGAATTTTTGTTATACACAAAGGGCAGACAACTACTTCACAAGATTGACAAAATAAGAAACAGTTGTGTTCACTATGAATTCCACATTGAATGTTACTTAAATCTAGTTTATCCTTAATCTGTTGCTGGTGAGAAGAAATATCCTTTATATCTATAATTATATGCTGGTCAGTTGATTTCACTTTTTTATGAAGTTTCTGACATTTTGTACACAAAAGAAAGTCACATTGTATACATTTCCATTTAATCTCATTTGATTCCTCACACATCTGACATAACATTGGAACTTGTCCTTTCTGAAATGATTTTGATAACGCCATTATGGTGATTTAGTTTAACAATTTTGTCTATAAATATAAGTGATATTCTTGATCACTTAATTATTTCGGTTGTCAAAATAATATCCTGGTGTTTACTCTTCCATTACCTGTATAGATCAAGGTTATTTTTATCTGCCAAGGTAATATGTAGCACATGATATCTAGACATTTAAAAAATTAAACTAATACTTTGTACCTTTAACGCGTCCATTTTGCTTAGTATTTGAACAAAGAAATTATTCTTAAAACTCAAACTAATTGTTGATTTTACGTTATAAAGATCATAAGATTTCTGTCCTTTTTCTAGTCAACTTCACAGTGATTTATTTTCTCAGTTTTCATGCAATGTTGATGTATTCACAGAAGAGAAAATCCCACTTTGACATATTCTTAAAGATTTATATTGGTTGTTTTTTCTTTTCTAACTTGTGAGAAAGTCTCATTATTAAACTGATATAAAGTGTTTGTTAACAGTTAGAATTACAAATGCTTCAATTTGCTTAATCAGGAACGAGTCCTTTTATACAACTTACTGAACCAAAAAGTTGTAGAACATATAGTTT
The DNA here is from genome assembly GCF_965363235.1 of Mytilus galloprovincialis. NCBI lineage: Eukaryota > Metazoa > Mollusca > Bivalvia > Mytilida > Mytilidae > Mytilus > Mytilus galloprovincialis. The sequence continues at coordinate 63,697,164 of NC_134841.1, read as the reverse complement.
TCAGTGACATTTCCTAATTTCTTTTATGATAGATTAATCAAGTATTGATTTTGTTTATGTTCTCCTCAAAACAATGTACATGTAAAGTCTTTCTTGCTAATTCACTTCAAATTTTATTCTACAACCGTATTTTAGGTTTATCCTCTGTGATCCAGAAGATGGTCTTTATGAAGATATAACATTAGATGAGTTTGATCCTGAAACACAGACAAAGAAAGAAGAATTGAAGAAAGCTAAACAAGAAGAAATGTTGAATGAACTGGAATTTAAAAAGTTAGTTTTAGATTATAGATAAAAATTTAAATATTAGATATATATATAGTTGTAGGTTGCATTTCTGTAAATATTGACAATGCAATTTCCCATAGGAACTCCTTTTACGGCTCAAACTGTACCACTTTTACTATGAAGTTTTGAAAAAAATATTATGCTAGAATTGAAAGTTCATATGCACTACAATTTTTTTCAAAGGTCAAAATATAGGGCTGTGCAGCATTATTTCAACATTTATATGCCCTGAACTTCTCAGAGTTTAAACTAATACTAATTTTCTTAACTACCCCTACCTCGAATGAAGGGTTACCACGGTTTTCAATGTAAACAATATGCACATGTTTATTTACTGGTAACATTCCCAAGTTATGTCTCTGTGAGATGGAACACAGAGAGCATAACTTGGAACCAGTATGTAAACAAAATTAATTTTCTATGCATATTCAAGATCTCCCCAAAAGAGGTGTGGTTTGAGAACAGTTGTATTTACAAAGTGCAACCTGTAGTCACAAATCAACTTCTTGTGTTTACTTGATTCCAATAAAAAGTTATTCAAATTTACATAAGCTGGAAACCTCTCTTTGAAACTATATCTAATTAAATTTCCAGATTATGGTTTTTAAAGACATAAAACTTTTTCCTTATTGTGTCGTCTTTCATGCACATCTTATTCAGTTTTTCCCAACTATATTGTTCTATGGATAAGCATTTGGTTGTGCTTGTTTTCATGGATTGGAAATCTTTGGTTTTGTTATTGTGATGGAACACAAAATTGACAACAATTAACTGATATATTCTTTCCTCAGAACACAATGTTGCATATATTTTAAAAAATACCGTAAAAGTTTACATTGTTGTTTTTTGTCCAGCCTGCAACTTTTGTTGCAGAAAGGTCAACATAGGGATAGTGATAGCGGCGGCGTTAGCTAACTTCTTAAAAGCTTTATATTTTAGAAGCTGGAAGACCTGGATGCTTCATACTTAGTATATAGATGCCTCATGTTACAAACTTTCCGTCAGTCACATGTCCAATGTCCTTGACCTCATTTTAATGGTTCAGTGACTACTTGAAAAAAAAGTTCAAATTTTTTGTAATGTTAAATTCTCTCTTATTATAAGTAATAGGATAACTATATTTTATATGTCGGTAGCTTGCAAGGTCCTCATGCCGGTCAGACAGTTTTCACTTGACCTCAACCTCATTTCATGGATCAGTGAACAAGGTTAAGTTTTGGTGGTGAAGTCCATATCTCAGATACTTTAAGAAATAGGTCTAGTATATTCAGTGTATAGAAGGACTGTAAGGTGTACATGTCCAACTGGCAGGGGTCATCTGACCTTGACCTCATTTTCATGGTTCAGTGGTTATAGTTAAGTTTTTGTGTTTTGGTCTGTTTTTCTAATACTATATCCAATAGGTCAACTATATTTGATGTATGGAATGATTGTAAGGTGTACATGCCTAGATTATAGGTGTCATCTGACCTTGACCTCATTTTCATGCCAGTGGTTATAGTTAGGTTTTTGAGTTTTGGTCTATTTTTCTAATACTATATGCAATAGGTCAGCTATATTTGGTGTATGGAAATACTTTATGATCTACATGTCAGTTGCACAGGTTTTATTTGACCTTGACCTCATTTTCATGGTTCATTGCCAAGTGTTGAGTATTTTTGTTTTGGTCTTTTTGTCTTAATTTATAAGCAATAGGTCAACTATATTAGTTGTATTGAAGAATTGTTACCAATACATGTCTGCCTGGCATGGTTCATCTGACCTTGACCTCATTTTCATGGTACATTAATCAATGTTTAGTTTTCTTTGTTAATGTTGAGTTTATGTGACAGTTGTAATAAAGCTTTATATTTAGGACTATCAACATAATATCAATGATTAGTAAAGAAAGCGAGACATTTCAGCGTGTGCACTCTTGTTTGAAAAAATGAAGTGCTTTGATTATTTAGAAAATTAACTGCTTTGAATAAAGATACTAAATTGGAGACAACCTAAGAACCTGTACATTTTATAGATTTGTAAAATTTAGAATTAATATTTTAGAACAAATGGTCAGTTGTTGTTAGAAATTTGTCCCCATTTTTAATACTGTAAAAAGATTTAATAGTGAATAAAAGTTTTTTACATTAATTTTTCTTAGAATAAATGTATCCTTCTTTGTTGAAACTGCAACTTTTTTTAGCTCACCTGGCCCGAAGGGCCAAGTGAGCTTTTCCCATCACTTTGCGTCCGGCGTCCGGCGTCGTCGTCCGGCGTCGTCCGTCGTCCGTCGTCGTCCGTCGTCCGTCGTCGTTAACTTTTACAAAAATCTTCTCCTCTGAAACTACTGGGCCAAATTGAACCAAACTTGGCCACAATCATCTTTAGGGTATCTAGTTTAAAAAATATGTGGCGTGACCCGGTCAACCAACCAAGATGGCCGCCACGGCTAAAAATAGAACATGGGGTTAAAATGCAGTTTTTGGCTTATAACTCAAAAACCAAAGCATTTAGAGGAAATCTGACATGGGGTAAATATGTTTATCAGGTCAAGATCTATCTGCCCTGAAATTTTCAGATGAATCGGAAATTTTGCTGTTTTTGGTTATTATCTTGAATATTATTATAGATAGAGATAAACTGTAAACAGCAATAATGTTCGGCAAAGTTAGATTTACAAATAAGTCAACATGACCGAAATGGTCAGTTGACCCCTTTAGGAGTTATTGCCCTTTATAGTCAATTTTTAACCATTTTTCATAAATCTAAGTAATCTTTTACAAAAATCTTCTCCTCTGAAACTACTGGGCCAAATTAATTCAAACTTTGCCACAATCATCTTTGGGGTATCTAGTTTAAAAAATGTGTGGCGTGACCCGGTCAACCAACCAAGATGGCCGCCACGGCTAAAAATAGAACATAGGGGTAAAATGCAGTTTTTGGCTTATAACTCAAAAACCAAAGCATTTAGAGGAAATCTGATGTGGGGTAAAAATGTTTATCAGGTCAAGATCTATCTGCCCTGAAATTTAGATGAATCGGTCAACCTGTTGTTGGGTTGCTGCCCCTGAATTGGTAATTTTGAGGAAATATTGCCGTTTTTGGTTATTATCTTGAATATTATTATAGATAGAGATAAACTGTGAACAGCAATAATGTTCAGCAAAGTTAGATTTACAAATAAGTCAACATGACCGAAATGGTCAGTTGACCCCTTAAGGAGTTATTGCCCTTTATAGTCAATTTTTAACCATTTTTCATAAATCTAAGTAATCTTTTACAAAAATCTTCTCCTCTGAAACCAATGGGCCAAATTAATCCAAAGTTGGCCACAATCATCTTTGGGGTATCTAGTTTAAAAAATGTGTGGCGTGACCCGGTCAACCAACCAAGATGGCCACCACGGCTAAAAATAGAACAGGGGTAAAATGTAGTTTTTTGCTTATAACTCTGAAACCAAATCATTTATAGGAAATCTGACAAGGAGTTAAATTGTTAATCAAGTCAATATATATCTGCCCTGAAATATTCAAATGAATTGGACAACCGGTTGTTGGGTTGCTGCCCTCCAATTGGTAATTTTTAAAGAAATTTTGCTGTTTTTGGTTATTATCTTGAATACTATTATAGATAGCGATAAACTGTAAACAGCGATAATGTTCATCAAAGTAAGATCTACAAATAAGTCCATGACCTAAATGGTCAATTGACCCCTTAAGGAGTTATTGCCCTTTATAGTCAATTTTTAACAATTTTCATTAATTTGGTAAATTTATGTAAATTTTTACCAAATATTTTTCTCTGTTACTAATGGGCAAAGTTCATTATAGATATAATTGTAAGAAGCAAGAATGTTCAGTAAAGTAAGAACTTCAAACACATCACCATCACCAAAATACAATTTTGTCATGAATCCATTTGTGTCCTTTGTTTAATATGCACATAGACCAAGGTGAGCGACACAGGCTCTTTAGAGCCTCTAGTTGTTGTTGTGGAAGTGAGATAAGGTGATTCTGCATTCTGTTGTCTGGATCTTTAACATTAAGGCTCTTCCTGTGGATAATTTCTTTAGACATCAATATTCTGTATACCTATAAATAAAAAGATTGAAATATTATATTCAGTATATGATATATCTAATTTTATCTTCATCTAATTTCAGTCTGAATCTAGAACAGAGAGAAGTGTGTCGAGTCAGAAGAAAACTTCTTCAGTATTTGTACAGATTGAAAACTTATGAGGTATCATGATTATAAAAAAGAAGATGTGACATGATTGCCAATGTGACAACTCTCCACAAGAGACCAAATGACTCAGAAATTAACAACTATAGGTCACCTTACAGCCTTCAACAATGAGCAAAACCCATACCGCATAGTCAGATATAAAAGGCAACGAAATGGCTTGGTAACAATGTAAAACAATTCAAAGCAGAAAACTTTTGGCCTAAGTTATGTACAAAAAATAAATGAAAAACAAATATATAACACATAAACAAACGACAACCACTTAATTACAGGCTCCTGACTTGGGGCAGGCACATACATACAGAATGTGGCGGGGTTAAACATGTTAGCAGGATCCCAACCCTCCCCATACCTGGGACACTGGTGTAACAGTACAACATAAGAGCAAACTATAAAAATCAGTTGAAAAAGGCTCTACTCAGATGGATGCAAATAGAAATACTACACAGAGTGGACAGAGTGGACGTGAATTGTCTATATATTGTTAAATGTTATATCAGTAAAATAAATCAACAAAAACACAAAAATTTCATATAGATAATATGACTATATTTTTAATGACTACACAAAGTGAATGATTTCTAGAGATATTGAATATAGTGTGGCTTCAAATACATCAGCTTTAAATTACTCCATCTCCATAAGACTATTCCTTATTGCTTGAAAAACTTTGTGCAGGCTGTAGTAATATTTGATCTGCTTGTTTGCAGTGTATTCTGGGAGGTGTCCATGCAGCAGCAGAAAGGTTTAATGAAAAATTCTTCCAGAAATTCAGATCAGCAAACATAGTGGAGATTGCAGTTAATTATGCCAGGGTAGGTTAACATGGTTAACATTGCATTTTTTTTATGAGATCCTTATTGCCCACTGATTAAAAATTGTGAAGTTTAAGATTAAAAATCAACTGCATTTTCTTAAATTTTACAGAAAATGTGTATGCATTAAAAATATTTGGTTAAAAAATATATTACTTGTCTTCGCAAGAAATATAGTGGTAACAAATGATATCTTATAATAAATTATTGGAAATTATAGGTTTGTGATTTTTTCAAAAAATTAGATCAAACACTTTCAGAAAGTATTTCAAATTTGGGAGATTCAAATTAAACTGGAAAATACTTATTCCAAAAGTTTTCTTTTAATTATAACATAGAAAATATGGAATAATATTATGATGTAATTTCTTAATTCTTTTATTTTGATAGTGTTTGTTTATATTCATAATTTATATTTACAGGATAATAATATAGAAGCTTTAGAAACTCTGTTCACCTTTCACTGGGAAGATCTAAGACCTCACAGGTAATTGTCAAAAGCTTATTGGAAACAATAATGTGTAGAGTATAGTTTTTGACTTTAGCAATTTTGACTTCATTATCTAACAAAACCTTAATAAAAACCTTAATAACAATCCAAATAAAACTGACCACTTGCAAGACATTTTTTAGCTCACCTGGCCTAAAAGGCCAAGTGAGCTTTTCTCATCACTTGGCGTCCGGCGTCCGTCGTCGTCCGTCGTCGTCCGTCGTCCGTCGTCCGTCGTCGTCGTTAACTTTTACAAAAATTTTCTCCTCTGAAACTACTTGGCCAAATTAAACCAAACTTGGCCACAATCATCATTGGGGTATCTAGTTTAAAAAATGTGTCCAGTGACCCGGCCAACCATCCAAGATGGCCGCCATGGCTAAAAATAGAACATAGGGGTAAAATGCAGTTTTTGGCTTATAACTCAAAAACCAAAGCATTTAGAGCAAATCTGACATGGGGTAGAATTGTTAAACAGGTAAAGATCTATCTGCCCTGAAATTTTCAGATGAATCGGATAACCCGTTGTTGAGTTGCTGCCCCTGAATTAGTAATTTTAAGGAAATTTTGCTGTTTTTGGTTATTATCTTGAATATTATTATAGATAGAGATAAACAGTAAACAGCAATAATGTTCAGCAAAGTAAGATTTACAAATAAGTCAACATGACTGAAATGGTCAGTTGACCCCTTTAGGAGTTATTGCCCTTTATAGTCAATTTTTAATCATTTTTCGTAAATCTTAGTAATATTTTACAAAAATCTTCTCCTCTGAAACTACTGGGCCAAATTAATCCAAACTTGGCCACAATCATCTTTTAGGTTAGTAGTTTGAAAAATGTGTCCGGTGACCCGGCCATCAAACCAAGATGGCCGCCATGGCTAAAAATAGAACATGGGGTAAAATGCAGTTTTTGGCTTATAACTCAAAACCCAAAGCATTTAGAGCAAATCTGACATGGGGTAAAATTGTTTATCAGTTCAAGATCTATCTGCCCTGAAATTTTCAGATGAATCGGATAACCCGTTGTTGGGTTGCTGGCCCTGAATTAGTAATTTTAAGGAAATTTTGCTCTTTTTGGTTATTATCTTGAATATCATTATAGATAGAGATAAACTATAAACAGCAATAATGTTCACCAAAGTAAGATTTACAAATAAGTCAACATGACTGAAATGGTCAGTTGACCCCTTTAGGAGTTATTGCCCTTTATAGTCAATTTTTAACCATTTTTCGTAAATCTTAGTAATCTTTTACAAAAATCTTCTCCTCTGAAACTACTTGGCCAAATTAATCCAAACTTGGCCACAATCATCTTTTAGGTTAGTAGTTTGAAAAATGTGTCCGGTGACCCGGCCATCCAACCAAGATGGCCGCCATGGCTAAAAATAGAACATGGGGTAAAATGCAGTTTTTGGCTTGTAACTCAAAACCCAAAGCATTTAGAGCAAATCTGACATGGAGTAAAATTGTTTATCAGGTCAACATTTATCTGCTCTGAAAATTTTAGATGAATCGGACAACCCGTTGTTGGGTTGCTGACCCTGGATTGTTAGTTTTAAGGAAATTTTGCTGTTTTTGGTCATTATCTTGAATATTATTATTGATAGAGATAAACTGTAAACAACAATAATGTTCAGCAAAGTAAGATTTACAAATAAGTCAACATGACCGAAATGGTTAATTGACCCCCTTAGGAGTTATTGTTCTTTATAGTCAATTTTTAACAATTTTCATAAAATTTGTAAATTTTTACTAACATTTTCCACTGAAACTAATGGGCCAAGTTCATTATAGATAGAGATAATTTTAAGCAGCAAGAATGTTCAGTAAAGTAAGATGTACAAACACATCACCATCACCAAAACACAATTTTGTCATGAATCCATCTTCTTCCTTTAATATTCACATAGACCAAGGTGAGCGACACAGGCTCTTTAGAGCCTCTAGTTTTTATTGTTGCTGTAAATAACATTGCTGAAGGAATATTTCATTTTGATATTGGTATGTTTTAGGTTAGGAATATTGTCTAATTTTCCAGAAACAACAAATCCACATGAATATAGGTCACTGCTACCAGAAGTTGGGTAAGTAATATTAAAGTTTGTTTCATAATATTTCTTTCTGCATTATTTATATTCATTATTAATATTTTTAATATTAGTCTGCTAATAGATGCAAAGTAATATTATAGAAATAATTCTGAAGGTTTGAAGTTTGGTTAAATGATAATTTCATATACAGAATTTATAGTTTTGCTGGTTAAGATAAAATAGCCCTTTTAAAGAATCCTCCACTACAAAGTCACAAATATAACTAATTCCCCCCCAAAAAAAATCAGGAATAATTTTGATAATTGGTAATTGAATCATACAAACAAATAATTTATTTTTATTAGAGTCTCACCGCTTTAAAACATTTGATATAAAACACAGTCAATATAATATTAACAATTTATAAAAGAGCCAATCTAAAAAGAGTTATGAGAGACTGTAAAAACACAGATTAAAATACATTTATATTACATTTTTAGCTCACCTGGCCCGAAGGGCCAAGTGAGCTTTTCCCATCACTTGGCATCCGTCGTCCGTCGTCGTCTTCCGTCGTCGTTAACTTTTACAAAAATCTTCTCCTCTGAAACTACTGGGCCAAATTAAACCAAACAAACTTGGCCACAATCATCATTGGGGTATCTAGTTTAAAAAATGTGTGGCGTGACCCGGCCAACCAACCAAGATGGCCGCCATGGCTAAAAATAGAACATAGGGGTAAAATGCAGTTTTTGGCTTATAACTCAAAAACCAAAGCATTTAGAGCAAATCTGACCGGGATTAAATTGTTTATCAGGTCAAGATCTATCTGCCCTCAAATTTTCAGATGAATCCGACAACCTGTTATAGGGTTGCTGCCCCTGAACTGGTAATTTTAGGTAATTTTTGCTGTTTTTGGCTATTATCTTGAATATTATTATAGATAGAGATAAACTGTAAACAGCAATAATGTTCAGCAAAGTAAGATTTACAAATAAGTCAACATGACCAAAATGGTCAGTTGACCCCTTTAGGAGTTATTGACCTTTATAGTAAATTTTTAACCATTTTTCGTAAATCTTAGTAATCTTTTACAAAAATCTTCTCCTCTGAAACTACAGGGCCAAATTAATCCAAACTTGGCCACAATCATCTTTGGGATATCTAGTTTTAAAAATGTGTGGCGTGACCGGGCAAACCAACCAAGATGGCCGCCATGGCTAAAAATAGAACATAGGGGTAAAATGCAGTTTTTGGCTTATAATTCAAAAACCAAAGCATTTCGAGCAAATCTGACAGCTATAAAAGTGTTTATCAGGTCAAGATCTATCTGTCCTGAAATTTTCAGATGAATCGGACAACCTGTTGTTGATTTGCTGCCCCTGAATTGGTAATTTTAAGGAAATTTTGCTGTTTTTGGTTATTATCTTGAATATTATTATAGATAGGGATAATCTGTAAACAGCAATAATGTTCAGCAAAGTAAGATTTACAAATAAGTCAACATGACCAAAATGGTCAGTTGACCCCTGAAGGAGTTCTTGCCCTTTATAGTCAATTCTTAACCATTTTTTCGTAAATCTTAGTAATCTTTTACAAAAATCTTCTTCTCTGAAACTACTGGGCCAAATTAAACTTAACTTGGCCACAGTCATCATTGGGGTAACTTGTTTAAAAAATGTGTGGCGTGACCTGGCCAATCAACCAAAATGGCTGCCACGGCTAATAATAGAACATAGGGGTAAAATGCAGTTTTTGGCTTATAACTCAAAAACCGAAGCATTAAGAGAAAATCTGACAGGGTTTAATTGTTAATCAGGTGAAGATCTATCTGCCCTGATATTTTCACATGGATCGGACAACCCATTGTTAGGTTTCTGTCCTGAATTGGTAATTTTAAGGAAATTTTGCCGTTTTTTGTTATTATCTTGAATATTATTATAGATAGAGATAAACTGTATACAGCAATAACATTCAGCAAAATAAGATCCACAAATAAGTTTTGCATGACCAAAATAGTCAATTGACCCCTTAAGGAGTTATTGCCCTTTACAGTTAATTTTTAACATTTTTCATAAATTTTTGTTAATTTTTAGAAAATATTTTCCTCTGTAATTACTGGGCCAAGTTCATTATAGATAAAGATAATTGTAGCAACAAGAATGTTCAGTAAAGTAAGACCTACCAACACATCACTATCACCAAAACACAATTATGTCATGAATTTATCTGTGTCCATTGTTTAATATGCACAAGACCAAGGTGAGCGACACAGGCTCTTTAGAGCCTCTAGTTAATATATATCACTATATCTTAACATAAAACACCATATTATTAAAAACAATTATACAAACAAACAAGAAAACATATAGGAAATTTTGAAAGGCTACCAAACTAGAATATTTTTGAAGAGGGTAAACTGAAAGTATACTTTTTCAGAATTGTCAGATATGTGGGTAATCATTTTTTTTTTTGTGTCTAGATTATTTTTTATTTGGACAGAATTGACAAAATTAACAATCAAAAGAATGATCAACGAATAACATACATCTTTAAAAGATGTAAAATGTATGAACCAAATCTTATGAACCAGCACTTTTAAAAAGTAAAATCACAAAAATACTGAACTTAGAGGAAGATCAATTGGGAAAGTCCATAATCACATGGCAAAATCAAATAACAAAACGCATAAAAAACGAATGGACAAAAACTGTCATATTCCTGACTTGGTACAGGCATTTTCAAATGTAGAAAATGGTGGATTAAACCTGGTTCTATAGCGCTAACCCTCTCACTTTAATGACAGTCTCATCAATTTCCGATATTTTTACATTGATGCGTTAAATAAACAGACACAATAAATATTATAGTCAAAATATGGGTACATCAGTCATCATCGTTTAACAATTTTAAAAGAAACAATTTAACAGAACACAAAAACATCTACTATCTACGAACACATTTATTGATTTGAGTGTCTGACGTCAGAAAATTTTATACGTCACATAAATTTGTCGTTCAATGTGCGTACAAACAATTTTAAAATTTTCATTGGAATGTTAGCATACAGGGTTAAAAAATCAAAAGTATGTAAGAATAAATTTAAGAAATAGACCGAGATTTAAACTAGTCCAAAAGTTATATATAGAATTTATAAGAATTCAAAAATAGTAAATTCCACTACGTGTTTGAATGATTTTGACGTTTGTGGTTCAACGCATATTGTAATTCATAATAGAAATATATCATAATGACATATAATAGAACAATATCATACTGACGGGATCTTTTAAAGTACAGAGTCACGTTATAAGAACAAAAGAAATTCAAAAAGTCGCAAATACAAAACAAACCACAAAAAATTGAAAGCCAATACAAACACATTGACGAGATGTATAAGCACCGAGCCACGTGAAACGGATATCACATGAAACCATTCAACAACAAAAGTAATATCTTAAAACTTCCTTTGGATAAATATAAACTTCCAAAAACTTATTATTTGAGTTAGAGTAAATCAGAATCAAAGACATGTACAGTAGTATTATTGTTCTTTCTATGTTACAGGAATGATAAATCAGTTATACCCTGGGAAGAAGACAGATGGAGAGAAAAAGATTGGAGTGAGGAAGATTTTTGCAGGTAAAAAAATAAAAGATGATTAGAGACAACATTGTACTCCTTACATGAAAATTAAGCTGTTGATTAATTTGAGATTACGCTTTAGGTTTGTTTTTAATATTGCTGATATTTAACATACAGTTAACTCTTGTTGTCACCTGGTTGACTCAAAATTTCGGATGAGTCAAAGTTTTCACTTGGTCCCGAAATTTGTTCCATATATATGTATGTAATTCAACATGAGTCGAAATTGGATGAGTTGAAATTTTGGTTGAGTCGAACTAAATTTTCGGTCCCAAGGTTAACAAAAGCATTCAAAATTCATTATCTATCTCAAACTAATACACATATGTCAAAACATGACCTCCAGGATTTAAATGGATCGAAGAGTTAATCTGACAATACACGTGTAATTTAATTTCCGGTCACTGACCACTGTATTAATTTATGACATGCTATTTCCACTAGTGTTTACCTAAGAAATTATATAAATAATTAGTGATACATTGTTAAAATTCATAAAAAAGTATTTAAAATGTTTACAAAACAATTAATTGTTATTTATACTAATGAGCTTGGGTGTGTTTAAAGTGAAGAAAGATTATGACCTCTGTAAATAATCAACCAAAAACTACTGAATCGGCGTCTTTAATCTTGTTATATTTTCTTTTGAAAAGAAAGAGTGTGATTAAACAAAATGAAGAGAAATCTAACTTTTCTAAAATCTCATGTATCCGAGAATAAACAATTTTGTCACCGAACTGAATAACGAAACTAATGAATGGTAATTACTCTCTCGAAAAAAAGCCATAGGAAAAAATTGTAACTGAAACAATAGAATAAGTAAATATAATGTTATTATAATAATGAAAGACCATGACATTTAAATACATCGATCTGATACCAGAATATCGATCCCCTTCCCATATTCACCCGAATTCATTTTAGTTTAACCAAGATAAGCAAGAGTTGTGTCCCTTGGTTTGTCAAATTGCCGGTTTTCGTTTAAGTCGAACTATGTGTATCTCGAAATATTTCACTGGTCCGACTGACTTCAAGATAACGAGAGTCGACTGTATATAATTTTGAATTTTAGTTCAAATAAACATTCAGTAATACATTAAAAGTAGACAGATACTACAAAAGCGTAAATTTGGAAATGAGGTGTATCATTGGACCTTCATTGATAGCAGTCTAAATTCTCCTAACTTAGCATTCACCTGCCATTTTATAATAAAGTTTAAAAGCACATTTTGAACTTCATTTTTAGTTATACAGTTTAACTTTTCTTTCAATGACAACCTTTACAGCACAACTATTTTATTTAGGGTTGTACTGAGTGAACCATGCAATTTTGTTTTATAATTATAAATAGACAAATGGTATCTTCAACATATTAAAATGGAGTGAGTTATTGATAGATGGTTATTTAATTCAATTTAACACTGATATTTTTCAGAACTATCATAGAACCAGTTTTACCAGATCTTGGAGGTTTCTTGTATGAGGAAAATCCAGGTCTCAAAGAATTTAGGTTCGTATAATGATTTATAACACCAGCAAACAAATATGAAAAAACCTTACACTATTTATATTATAGAGGAAGTAGTTTTTGATTAGTCATGTTGGCTTTATTGTCATACAACATAAGTTTTTTAAGTATTTTGTCTGTTGGTTTTTATGCATAAGCTTGTTTAGATTAAATAAATTTGTTCACTTTCATAAATTAATGTGTTTTTCAGCCATTTTGTTTAATTTTTTCTATACTGGAATTCTTGATTTAGTGATACCTTAAATGACTAAGCAGACATGATAAAATAATCATAGTAATATTAATTTTAACATATTTTTTTCTATAGAATGGCCAACCCAAACACTGATGATCTTTCTAAGTGGTACAGTTTCAGAGCCTGTGAGATAGAGAGGTTATCAAGACAAGTAGACTTATCGGTAGAGTTAGTGAAACTGGCCACTGAGAGAGGAGTTGAGGTGGGTCTTACAATTCAGGATATAGTTTTCATAAACCTAAAAAATATCTACTCCTATAAATACAAACTTTGATGTTGATTGTTTGAAAATGTCTGAAAAGAGCTAAAAATGTAAAAAAAAGTATTCTCAAAAATAAATTTGTTTGCAGGATATATTTGGGAGAGAATGTTTTTGTATACTAGCATTTCATTAAATGAGAGGCCATGTATTGAAACAGTAGTAACATATTTGAAGTTATTCTTCAACAAGTTGAGGAAATAGAAATGATATATATAAATGTATGATTTTAGTTGATAATAATGTGAATACTTATTTTTTCAGGGTTTATCTGAACTACTGGATAACTTGGTAACCATGGAGATGCTAGTATACGACTGTTATGTTGATGAAAATCTGACCTTTGATGAACTACAAAAGATGGCCGACTATGATAAATTGGAACTAATTATGTCCAAGGTATGTTGTAGTTTTACAGGTAAAGGTAATTTGAATTCGGCTGTACAAAAAAAAATCTGACCTGTTATCATATCTCTCAGATCTAATTTTCAAAAAGCAAGAATCTGAAACAAATATGGTTTTGAGCATGTTCCAAAAAAAATGAATAGTTGTAAAACCAACTTATTTAAACAAACGAAAAAGGAAAACAACTACATTATCACTGAACTAGTATATATTTGTTTAGGGGCCAGCTGAAGGACGCCTCCGGTTGTGGGAATTTCTCATTGCATTGAAGACCTGTTGGTGACCTTCTGCTGTTGTCTGCTCTATGGTCGGATTGTTGTCTCTTTGGCACATTCCCCATTTCCATTCTCAATTTTACTGATAATTTTAGTGGATCCAAAATACTTTTCTGGATCTATCTTAATCAGGACTGGTCAATGATGTATTTGAAAGTCAAGGATGTATAAGAGCAGAAAGAGTTAAAGAACTATATGTCAAAAATGTACATAAAAATATTTAAATCTGATGAAAAAAATATAGCAATCTTTTGTTATGGTTTGAAATAGTGAGTGTAGATTGCTTTCAATACAATCTCAATAAAATGGGGATAAGGAGATGGAGCTGACAACATGTTTTAAAAATAACTTATAAGCAAAAAAATTTAGAACAGTAACACCGACTCATTTTATTAATTTTTATTCAGGCATCAACAGAAATGTACACAAAGTGTCTACAAAAATGACAGATATTAAACATGTATATTATTGTAATATTATTTTTTATTCAGGCATCAACAGAAATGTACACAAAGTGTCTACACAAATGACAGATATTAAACATGTATATTATTGTAATATTATTTTTTATTCAGGCATCAACAGAAATGTACACAAAGTGTCTACACAAATGACAGATATTATACATGTATATTATTGTAATATTATTTTTTACTCAGGCAACCGCAGAAATGTACACAAAGTGTCTACACAAATGACAGATATTATACATGTATATTACTGTAATATTATTTTTTATTCAGGCAACAACAGAAATGTACACAAAGTGTCTACAAAAATGACAGATATTAAACATGTATATTATTGTAATATTATTTTTTATTTAGGCAACAACAGAAATGTACACAAAGTGTCTACACAAATGACAGATATTATACATGTATATTATTGTAATATTATTTTTTATTCAGGCAACCACAGAAATGTACACAAAGTGTCTACACAAATGACAGATATTATACATGTATATTATTGTAATATTATTTTTTATTCAGGCATCAACAGAAATGTACACAAAGTGTCTACACAAATGACAGATATTATACATGTATATTATTGTAATATTATTTTTTATTCAGGCATCAACAGAAATGTACACAAAGTGTCTACACAAATGACAGATATTATACATGTATATTATTGTAATATTATTTTTTATTCAGGCATCAACAGAAATGTACACAAAGTGTCTACACAAATGGCTAGTACCTTTCCTACAGCAGTGTGAACACAGACAGCCAGGGACCTTTACTTCATTACTAAGAGATTACATTGTCACAAAAGCTAAGACAGATCTTACATTACCTACTAAAATATTTGAAGCATCTAAAGCGACTGTGAGTTTTTTTGAGAAGTAATTCTTAAATTAGATTTAACATTGTAAAGATTGAATTGTTAATTTTAAGACGATAATAGTAGACTGTATTTCCATTCCCAAAATCATAATTAATTGAAAGTTGAGAACTGTAATGAACTCTCAAGAAAACATCGTTTATCTTGAAATCCTTTTAATTTTTGAAACCAGACGACGAATGTCTGTTGATTTAAAATTGACGCCATTTTGTATTCTCTTCTACTGTGTTACTGAATAAGCCTTCGCCGGTAAAGAGCACCTCTGAATACAAAGAAAGATAACTCAAACTTTAACCATTTTCTCATTGATACTGATAAGACCATTAGTAAGAGTAAATCAAAATCTATCTTCATCCTTCTAACTTTAGGGCATGTAGTTTTAGGTCTTTTGAGTCAAGGTTCATAGATAAGAAGGTATTTAGAGGGGGAAAAAGGGGGGTGGGTCTCTACTTTGAATCCTTTATTTTTAATGCCATTTTTCTCTATTCTTCAGTTATTTTGTCAATTTAATAATTTAATAGTACAAGAATAATGCAAATTAAAGAAATAAAGGCCTACAAGCTCATCATTATTATACCAAAAGAAAAAAGAAGAGAACTTAAGACTTTTTTAGGAGAAAAAAAAATGCACACAGAAAAGTCGCTAAAATTGTAACCCTTAAAAATTTGGTCGCGCGCTAAATCCCCCATGGAGATTTTCAAAAGTTGGCAGGTCTGCAAAGCTTAGACATTTTCACAGAGCAGTTAAGCTTTTGAGGTTCAAAGTGTAACAATGTTTCACAAATTTTGAAGCCTATAAGACCTTGTGTAATTGGCTTCATCAAGTAAAGTATCCAAATTTTAACATATTTAAATTTTTTGAAAATTCAGTTCTTTAAAAACATTTAATATCCCCAAAATTTTTACATCTTTATTGTGTGGTCTTCTGCACTTCACAAAACCTCAAACGATTAACCTTTGTTGATTTAATAGAAATAGCAATGGTCATTTTTAATTAAGATTTGTTATTTGTGTTCCTCTTTTATAAGCCCGTTTGGGATAATTTATGTAAGAATACATTATCTTGTTCATTTTCAGCAAAAAAGACCTATAATATCTAGTCAGGATGATGTCATGTCCATAGCCCTAGAAGCTTTATATGTTTGTGGCAGGTATGTTGTACACCTTTTTTGTTTTAAATATTTATCTAAAATATATGTGTATTACCAATATATATTTTTATTAAGATATTGAATGATCTATGTAAGAAAACTGTTTGCTCTTTCTTTATACAGATATTAGCAATACCACTATTTCACACCTGAAGTAACAGATAGTGAAATCTTTGTAAAGTAATTCATTTCTTTCAGACTTATGTTTGTTTACAAAGAAAACTATGACCATTTTTACATGCATCAATCTCCATTTTAAACTGGTGTACAAAAAAGATCTGAAAACATTTCTAGTTTGACAGTATTGTTACATCTTTTTCAGTTTATGTCATTAATTTTTGATTGCTTGAACTAATTTGTTCTGTTAAAAAATGCAAATTTCAAGTTTGTTATGCAGATGAAGTTCATACAAATATGTAATTTGTCATTTTATTTTTTAGGGATGATCAATTAGATTTAGCTTTAGAAATTTTTCAATGTCTTCCACAGAAAGGATATGGGTAAGGTTACCAAAATGGCTATTTTCTTGTTCTCAAATACTTTTACAATGCAAATATCACAGATAATAATCTCTTAGTTTCATTTAAATCCAGTAACGATTGTAGCAGTCATTGACAAAAAGTGATAGACTGTTGTGATCACTGTAAGGGAGCTACCATTTGATTTTTATGGGGGAGGGGGGGGGGGGGTGGGGGGCTAGGATGAAATTTGAAAAAAATAGGCAAGACAGGAGTTTTGAGTAAAAAAAAAAGCCAGGATGAGACGCTTGCAAAAAAAAAGTCAGGATGACAATTTAGGTAAAAAAGAGTCAAGATAAACTAAAAAAAAAAAAAGGCAGGACCGAACAGAGTGAAAAATAAAAAGGCAGGACAGAGATTACAGCTAAAAAAAAATGCAGGACAAAATTTTTCATCCTAGCCCCACCCCACCCCATCCCCCATAAAAATCAAATGGTAGCTCCCTAATACACTATTCGTTGGCTTTAGTAGTGGATATGTTTTGAATTGATTAATTACATACTTATGTAAACCCAACTAGTACAGTTATGACATTGCAGAAGAAAGATATAACAGTTGAACTCAGTTATGTCGTTAAATTCACTTCTCAAAATATTTCATTATTGTGACTTAATGCTAAGGGCTGTTCAATAAAACCATACATGGGACCCAGAGAAGGCTTTTTGAAATCTCTACTAGAAGTTGTGTTAAAGACTTTAGCAAACTGAAAATTAAAGTGAAATTCTAAATCTGCCTTTATTGGATGTTACCCTATTTTTGTCAATATCATATATGTTTTAATGGAACAATCCTGATATTTTTCGTTTTATTGTTAAAACATTGCTGAAGATATTATTATTTTTTGTAACACATTTGATATTTTTGTTTTGATGCATTATCTTGAAAACATTTTTACAGGAAAGAAACAAAAGAATCAATCAGACTGCACAAGGAAATAGACAAGCTGGAAAGACATTTGGGGTAATTTTGCCTAAATACAGTACATTGATCTGTTATTACATTTTTATGCCCCACCTACGATAGTAGAGGGGCATTATGTTTTCTGGTCTGTGGCTCCGTTCGTCCGTGCGTCCGTCTGTGCGTCCGTCCGTTCAGGTTAAAGTTTTTGGTCAAGGTAGTTTTTGATGAAGCTGAAGTCCAATCAACTTGAAACTTAGTAGACTTGTTGCTTATGATATAATCTTTTTAATTTTGAAGCCAAATTAGACTTTTGACTCCAATTTCACGGTCCACTAAACATAGAAAATGAAAGTGGGAGTTTCAGGTTAAAGTTTTTGGTCAAGTTAGATTTTGATAAAATTGAAGTCCAATCAACTTGAAACTTAGTACATATGTTCCCTATAGTATAATCTTTCTAATTTAATACCAGATTAGATTATTACCCAATTTCACGGTCCATGGAACATGGAAAAGGATAGTGCGAGTGGGGCATCCGTGTACTTTGGACACATTCTTGTTTTAAAAGTACTCACATCTATCCTCAAATGAGGATAGAATTATGTAAGGATATATTGATTGCCTTCAAAGTAATATGAAAATAATATTTTTAAATTGGTTAAGAAAATTCAATTAATAGCATGTTTACAACTTGAAGTATGACAAAAAACTGTGTAAATTTTTTTTTATCCATGTTGATAACAACAAAACTGTCTCCAATCATTTTCAATTTCAGAATATGATTGTTTGTTTTGTTTTTCAGTGCATTAAAGATTTTACATGAACAGGATGTTAAGAAACCTCTACATTATATCCTAGAAACAGAGGTATTGTGTAAATTTGTTTGAATAAGACTTTTTGATATTTTGTAAATGAATTTTTGTAGAGTGATATTTTTTTTTGCATTGTTACTTCAATGTTTCCACTTACCTGCTTCTTAAGCTATTTGCAATTCTGCTTTTCCGTCCCCATACATTTGTTATGTTTCATTAGAGTATAAATTGTAATAACTTAAGTTATTTCCCTTTAAGTACTGCTTCAAACCATTGTGCACATGTCCTTATTTTTTTCCTCATTGCTGTTACTTTGGTTTTCTTATGATTTTATTTTTAGCAATTTTCTTACTTTGTTTATATAATCTTGAACCTAGTAATTTTGTTTGTCTGACCAGTGGGTTTGTTTTGTATAAATTTTCCAACGATTTTTTTTATTACAGAAAGATGCAGACGATGCCAAGATGTTAATGATAAGGTTGACAAGAGCTGCTGGCAAAAGGTAAAATAATTCTTATAGAGTTGTCTGAAGAAACTACCTAACTTTTACTATACTAACTTTCATACCTAAATGTGAATAATGTCTGATTAATGAGTTGATTAATATCTTTTACATTGGTGTTCTGGACCTATCACCTGGAAAAAATTAAACACTATATAAAAAAAAAAACTCATCAAGGCTTATAATTGTGTATGCCAAATGAAGTTTTGGTCTACAAAAGACCCTAAATTACGCTTGAATCAAAAATGTATAAAGGTCAAATCAAGTATGAATGTGAAGAATATTGACGACTCAAAAGTCTGAAGGAAAGTTTTTGCCAGATACAGCTCAAGTAATTTGTTCCTAGGGTAGATAATCCTTAGTATTTTGAAAAATACAAATTTTTGTAAACAGTTAAAATTTCTGAATATGTCCATATCAATGATAGGTCATGTCAACACAGAAGTGTATATGATATTATTTAATATGTTTGTCAGGAAACATCAGTCTTAAATTTTTATAGCATGGCATATGTCCTTGAAAAAAATCATACCTTCATACTCTTTAGAAAACAGACACAGCGATAATATTTTATGATTTGATTCCGTGCATACAAAGCTTTTCTGGCTTGATCAGGTACAATCGTATATATACCAAAATTGATGTATAAAAATTTGAATACATTAGTAAATAGATGGAACCTCAAATTTGAAATTACAGATCTTAATTTTCATTAAGTCAAAATGTATTCATATTCTGAAACTTAAAATTCCTCTTAATTGATAGCTTGAATTATGTTTGTGTAGTTTTCTTAAATTTTCATTTTTGATTTTATGATTGACAGAAGTGAACCATTATCAGAAATTGCATGGAGAAAGTTACATGATGATGTGATACAGTTACAAAACCAGGTGTACAGATGTCTGTCGTCTGGTCTGTGTCATGAAGTAGGTGAATGGTATAGTTTCTATAAGTTGTTAGGGTGAACCTTTACTAGTGATTATTAAATATATATTTTCTTCATTATTTACATTTATTGAAACAGAATTTGTGTAAAGTATTTTGTTTTTAAAAAATATTTACCTTCTTGGATTACCATCATGAAATTTTTTAAAGCATAGTAATAATTTTGGAATGGTCTAGCTGCTCAATATTGAGAAATCTTTTAGAAATATGATATAATTCATAAGAAAACATCCTCGTGTTTGCCATAAAAAAATATAATTGAAACCCTTAAATCTTGGCTTAACAATTTTTTTATTAGGTGGTTTCCAACTATGCTTTATAAAAGAAATATTAACTCTGAATTTGTTTTTTAAAAGCGCCACCTTCTTTTTCAGATATTCACTGAAAGCTTGCTGTGTTCGGGCAGAAGAGAGAGCATAACTTTAGCAGGCGAGTACATAGAAAGAAGTAATAATGAGAGTCTTCCTACTCAATCGTACACAAAGAATTTAAAGGTGTCATATAAACGTGCCATACAACTAGTCATCTCATCAGCACAGGAGTATTTTGATTCTTCTACAGATATGAAAGATCCATGCATAGATCTTGCCAGGTAATTTTTACAATTGTTCATATATATAACACCAGTGACCTCAGAGTTGTCTAACTATAAAAAAGAAGATGTGGTATGATTGCCAATGAGACAACTGTCCACGAGAGACCAAAATGACACAGACATTAACAACTATAGGTCACCGTAAGGCCTTCAACAATGAGCAAAGCCCATACCGCATAGTCACTAGTTCATCTTCAGCAATCACTGGCCTTCCAACATTGAGGTTGCAAGTTCAAACCCTATGATTGACTAGGATTGATAGTTTTCCTGTCAAAGGTCAATGTTCTCTTCAAGCACTCTGGTCTCTTCTTCCAATAAAAGATGGCTGCCATGATATAGCTGATTGTGCTAACAGTTGTGTTAAACTTCAACAATCAATCAATTTTGATCTCACTAAATATTATAAGATCTTCTACCTTTCATTTCATCATAGTTTTTATTCCCCACTTACGATAGTAGAGGGGCATTATGTTTTCTGGTCTGTCGTCCGTGCGTACGTCTGTTCCCACTTCAGGTTAAAGTTTTTGGTCAAGGTAGTTTTTGATGAAGTTGAAGTCCAATCAACTTGAAACTTAGTTCACATGTGCCCAAGATATGATCTTTCTAATTTTAATGCCAAATTAGAGTTTTGACCCCAATTTCACGGTCCACTGAACATAGAAAATGATAGTGCAAGTTTCAGGTTAAAGTTTTTGGTCAAGGTAGTTTTTGATGAAGTTGAAGTCCAATCAACTTGAAACTTAATATACATGTTCCCTATGATATGATCTTTCAAATTTAAATGCCAAATTAGAGTTTTTAACCCAATTTCAGGGTCCACTGAACATAGAAAATGATAGTGCGAGTGGGGCATCCATGTACTATGGACACATTCTTATTTTTGTATAATTTTAAACTAAACAAAACTGTTGAAAGAAATAGCGCATAATTTGATTTGATTTTGCAATTGATTCGGTGTGTTATAAGGGTAATGATAACTGGGAGATACTTGATTTATTTAAGAATTACACAATACAATTAACACAAATAGGTTGTGTTTATAGTTAGGACAGAACACATTTATCTACTTTTAAAAGTTCAAATGTTGGCTACATGTATCTCAAATTTTAACCACCAAGATAGATTTGTTTACTGTGTATCTATTAATTTTTCTGAATTCTAATTTTGCATGAATGAAAAGAAACATTGTTTTTATGTGGATGTATGATTTTGTGGTTTTACAAAAGTCTGCTTACAAGCCTCTAGAAAATATGTAGGTCATAACAACGTTTGCATTTCTGGTTTACTGGTACATACGAAAGCCACAAAAATTGGAATCTCACTAAGGGACGACATCAAAAGATTGATGTAGGATAAAAAACTTAAATCAAATAGTTTTTGGTGGGGGTTAAAATTCTGCAAGTTTTATATCTCTAAAATCGATTTTTACATATATCCCTATTTGTAATTTTTTTTTCCCCAAATTAAGTTAAAAGGGGGTCAGTGAAAAAACTATGTGAATTAAGTTTTTTATCCTACATTGAACCTTTGATGTCGTCCCTAACAATAATGAATCCACAATACATTTTTTTGTTATTTAAAAGAATATTTCTAAATCTAAATATTTGTATTGCAGGATATGCTTAAATTTGATAAGAGACACACCTACTTTGATACAAGAAGAACTGGATTTGATAAACTCTCTTGCTATGTTGGACGATTTTGGTGTATCAATTATACCAGCACAAGGTAATTGATAATAGATAATGGTTTGTCAATGATATACAGACAAATTACCATACATATGGTCACAAATAAAAAGCAGAAGATCCTTTATATCTGTATTCAAGTAACTTAGTCTAAGATCATCATTAAAAATTCTAAATCTAGATTTGCAAAAGACAACATTACTGTTTGAAATCATAACAGAAAATATGATTCTTAATTAAGGTAAACAGAAAAATATGTCATCATTTTTAACTAATTGAAGCTCATTTTTATGCCCCACCTTCGATAGTAGAGGGGCATTATGTTTTCTGGTCTGTGGGTCCCTTCGTCCGTCTGTTCATCTGTTCGTTGGTTCGTCTGTCCAGTTTCAGGTTAAAGTTTTTGGTCAAGGTAGTTTTTGATGAAGTTGAAGTCCAATCAACCTGAAACTTAGTATATATGTTCCTTATGATATGATCTTTCTTATTTTAATGTCAAATTAGAGTTCTGACCCCAATTTCATGGTCCAATGAACATAAAAAATGATAGTGCAAGTGGGGCATCCGTGTACTGGGGACACATTCTTGTTTTAAAAGATTTTTTGAAAGATTTTCAAATGAGAAGCATCTGTTGTAAATTGAATTCTATTATATCAATCATATAATATACAATGACAGTGTGATTGCACTAAATTCTGTTTTAAAGAGTTTTGTTATATTGATTGTAGTGAGACAGACTAAAGATAGAATAGAATTGATTGAGAAATGTCTTAGTACCAGAGATACATCATACAAACAACAGAAAAAGGTAGGTTTGCAATGATGTCTTGTTGTATCACTATGAAATTTGATTCATATGACAAGGAAAGGTTATTATGGCACAAAATCATTCAATATTGTAGATTCGTTATTATTTATGGAGTACTTTTTGATGGATTTCATGGGGATAGATGAACCATGAATTAATGTATTCAACAAAGTACCAATTTCCTATTGCCTGCAGGTGTGCAAACTTTTGAAAAACCACAAAATCAAATACTTTCAATCAATGAGTTTGTACCAATCAAAAAATAATAATCCTCAGTATTTAAGGAGGTAGACCTAGGTTAAAGGAAATAACTCTTAAAATCACCAGTATGTTTGTGTCAGCCATTTTCATAAATATGTTCTAAGCTTCTTGGATACATAGATTATTTCCAATCTGTTTCAGGTAAATGCTTAAAATTCATTGATGAAACTTGACTTTTACAAACACATTACTGATTTAAAGAGTTATCTCCTTGAACTAAGGTCTACCCTCTTAATATAATGAGTGAATTAAACAGTATTTGAAAATGGGCTACACTAAAATGTGCTGTAGCAGCAACATTACTTTATCGGGAGAAAATTAATTTGAAAGGATTCAGCTTTAGCTGTTTATCTCTTTGGTAACATACATGTATTGTTGGGTTGTTGGCTAATTAACCCTTTGTATAATTTACATATTTTAACTATAAACATCCAAAAGTAATTTAATAAATAAGTTAAGAGTACATATTTATACTTTGATAATAAACAAAGAGTCAGATTTAACATTTATTTATATGATAAAATACAGCAATAAAGATGTATAGAGGAAAGTCTCCATCTTATTTATGGCCGATTGCATTAGGTGTGTAGGTAAAGGTAATATCTTTTGTTAGCTTGCTTGCTAGCTGAACGGTGAAGTCATTAATAGATTAGGTAATCAACCCTCATTTAAGATAAGACTATTGCAACAGATAACTGCTCTGTCTGTCTGTAGGACTAGACTACTTCCAAAAGAGGGTAATATACCTTACTTAATAATCACTTATCAAGCAAGCTAACCAAAAATATTACCTTTACTAACACACTCAATGCAATCGGCTGTAAATCATTTGTTCTTCTTTATGTTAAATACTTGAGTATATGCTTGAATTTATTTTTATTTTCAGTTAATGCGGTTAAGTCATTTGCTGAAAATTGAGAAAGGAAACAATAGTTTGCGGGAAGGAAAAGTTCTGCATTTTATTGCTAGAGGTGCTGTAAAGGTATTTATATAGCCTTTAACTTAAGATATTTTACAATGTTACTTTTATCATCACACACATTATGTTTTGAAATGATGATAAGTTTGCCCATCACATCAATATTGTAGTAGGATATTTTTATTGTTACCATGAAAAAAGCAAAAATAACCCAAACTCGAAAGTTGCCATGCTTACACATCCATTTAAAGTATTTGTTTAGATGATTAATATTTGTGAAGCATTAAAGTTTCATTAAGAGAATAAAAAGGTTACATATAACAAAGAAAAGAAGGAATAGCCTTTTTGCAAGAGCATAAAACAGCTCACGCAACAAATTTTGCAAAGAATTTTAACCTTTGAAATTTTTGTCACACACTAAAACCTCAATGGTGATTTTCAAAGTTGACATTTATGAAAACTTTACATTACTATCTAGACCCAGACTTTACATTTAAAGCTTAAAAACATTATACTGTACTTTTTATTGGGATATTTCAGGCTCATGATTGTTGTTTTGCCTATGAAGTATGCCAGGATTTAATTGAAAGAATGCATGGTCCTGTGTGGGATGTATGTGTAGATCTAGCCAGCTTTGAAGATTTTAAAGACATATCAGCCAAGTTAGTTTAATATATGTTGTGTTTAAAGTGGCACCATGCCCTGATAATGTAAAGGTAAACTTCCATTCAATGATTCAGGACTTTCATTTAGTTTGTTTTGTTACTTTCTAGAAAGGATGTTCACATTTTTTTCACATTTCCATCTATCTGGGACGTAATTGATATGAAACCTATTTTAATTGGTTACAGCTATTCAGAGGAATGTATGTGAATTTTACAAGCTGATTTACTTGATTCTGCTAGAGTTATGACCTTTGCAAATTTAGAAATAATGCATGTCAATATTGCATGCTGATTTACTAGATTTTGCTAGAGTTATGGCCCTTTGTAACTTTTTAAATTGAAAATAACTGTCATTTAATACAGTTTAGTGGCAAAAATAATTGAATTTGATTTACTTTGTAGGGCAGATTTGTTGTCATTTTCATTAGCGTACTGTCCAGCAGATATGATAGAACCAATACTACAGGCCAAGGCTGTCCTAGAAACTCAGGTACTATAATAATTCCCTTGCCTCTTTCAAGGAAAGGAATACAAGTTTTACAAAGAGGTTACTCAGCTACTGTTTTGGTATTTTAAAACGCATTGAAGATTTGTGCAGCATTGAATTTCAGATGTTGAATCATATTTTACTATTTGATACTTTGTAGATGTATAATCCTTGCATTTAAGCTTCAGTGTATATTTTTTTGTGTTTACAAAAACCATACTTTGATTTAAAATAAAGAAATGTAGATGGTGAAAATATTTTCAATTATTAGCATAGTTTTCTTTTAAAAAAATATGTTCTTGCAAAATTTAGTACGAGTATCCAACTTCAGGAAGGAATTATTTCTATGTGCTATTTCATTAAATTTTGATTATGATCCAAAACTCTACAAAAGTGTGGACAGTTGTTAGATAAAGGGGAATAAATGTATACTCATTTGACTTAGGTAAGATGTATATTTTAGAGGGGGTAGGAAGGGATGTCATCTGGAAAAGGTAAATAGTGAATATCATAACTTTGAAAAACTAAACTATTCATTCCTCAGATTTTGAAAAATCAATCATTACAGCAGTGTCCTGATGAGTGTTATTCTAGAATTCCTATAGAATAAATGCCCAATCATAAATGTCCCGAAAATTGACCTTCAACCCCTACTTTTATGGTGAAAGTATAAGTATATTTGCCTTAGACTGAGATGCAGTCTGATAAATTATTTCAATATCTTGTATTTATTGTAGATGTTATACAGCACTATTCACACTGACATGGAAGTTGATGACAAATCATCTGAGAGGGCGCCACTGTCGGCAACGGCTGCTTTGCAGCATACAACAGAGATTCTGTCCTCAACAACTAAGACCACAAAAGCTGTATTGTCAACAGTTGCAGATACAAAATGGTGGCAAAAAACAATTAAATCATTGAAACAACCAACCAGACGACAAGTTTCTGAGACAGTTGTTTATGATAATGACAAGTTTGAGAAGCAAGGATGTCATCCATTTTATGAAGAATTTATTACATCAAGTCATCCTGATTATGTAAGTTTTTGGATCTTAGCAGTATTAAAGACTTAATATTATTTTACATAGAATCATAATTTTTTGGCCAGCTTGTAGTATAGTATAGTAGAGCAAGTGGGCCGCGAAAGTGGGTTCCTAATTTGTGATAAAATTAGAAATATTACTGTCATGGCCATGTGAAAATGATAACAAATCTATGGCTCATATGATCTTTCCTTTATTAGATTAACTTAGATTAGTTATTCACATTTTTCATGCCAGTGGTAGTAAATTGCTTTTAATATGTAAATGGATTTGTTTCTACTTTAAATAAATATTTTATTCTCTCAAACATGTCAAGCTTTTGAATCCAGAGATTTCTCTTGAGGAAAATTTTGAAATTGATGGTTTGTTTTATGTCTTCTGTTGAATTGTTTTCTTTTAAATTTTTCTTCTCTATGTGAATTCATTTTTTATGCAATGATGAACAAAAAATCAGGCTATTAAATGTATCCAATATTGATTGAAATGCAGAGACAATTTTACAAATCTTTTTATATATGCACTAAGTATTTTTTTGGTAGATATTCATACATTTTGCAAGCCTGACATGTAGGAGTATATTTTTCAGGCTGTTGTAGATTATACAAGGGGTAAATCTGCTTGTAGTCCCACAGCTTTAAGTGAAAGCATACTAAGAACAGCTAAACTGGAGGAAATGTTAACAGAAGGGGAGACTACTCAATCATCACCTGAAGGTAGGCTAGATAAAATAGGGGGAACAATTATATCATTGATGTGTTTCCTACATCTTTATTCATTTCCTTCTGCAACATGTTAAGTTTTTTTTAGTAAACTGATATAAGAACATGAAGATTGTGTATTTAGGTTTAAATGTTAATCAAATTGTTTTTTATTTAATCTAGGATATCAATTTATACACCTTCAAACACATAAAGTTTGAAAAATAGTAACAGTTCAAGAAAAAATTGACTTTGTACAAGATCAATATCAGAAATGTCAATTACTATGGAAAAAAAATATTTCAAAAGCAACATAAATGATCAATGTAAAGTTAAAGTTGCATTTTTCAACAAAGAAAATGAAAATGTCTGTTTTTAAGATCCTTAACTATTTCTTCATACTTGATTTATTGTATGACATTTTTTAATGTATAAAAAGTACTTATATCAATAAATTGTTACATCTTATATTTCAGTTTTGCTAGATCTAGCCAAAACAAAGTTTCCAGTAGATAGTTCACTAGGCTTAGCATATCTATTAGCATTACCAGATGTAAGTAATGATAATTTTTCCCCTCAAGAGCATATTTAGTGAGCTTTAGAATTTTAACATCTTTTTAATTGAGTTGATTTACCATTTTATGGTAAATAGATATACTGAACAAGTTTTTATCATGGCAGAAAAACACCATGCACTGTGAACTCAAAAACCTAAAGATGTAAGACATTTGTAGTATGTATCTTAGTTTCATTATACTTTGATTATGCTTTATAGTTATTAGATAGAATAGTTTCTGTAATGGTACATCTATATGGTTTTCTAATGTACAATGTATTATGATACTGCCAAAAGCACAACATTAGATTAACTATAGTTAAAAAGAAATATGTTAATAAAAGTCAGTTTTAAGGGGGAAAAAAGTTCTGAGGAGATGGTATATAATGTCAATTTACATTGCTAATCTGAAGGTCAAAAGAAAGGATAGACTTATACTTTGAATATTTTGTTTTCAGACTAAAGATGTGGAGAAATTCTTTGATGGTCTCCCTAAGACAGCTATTATCCAACAGTTGACATTGTATTACTATGCCTTACAAATCTATGCCTCTGTCAAACCCACAGCCATTCCAGATCCCAGTCCTTTGTACAGACTTGATCCTGTCAAACTAATAGACTAATATGTTGGGTTATTTTTTTCAGACTAAAGATGTGGAGAAGTTTTTTGATGATTTCCCTAAAACAGCCATAACCCAGCAGCTGACCTTGTATTACTATGCCTTACAAATATATGCCTCTGTCAAACCTACAGCCATTCCACAACCCAGTCCTTTGTACAGACTTGATCCTGTCAAACTCATACAGAGAGTCATTAACTTTGTTACCAATAGAGATGACCTTGACTGGCCTCAAGATGTCCTTGACCTTGTAGAAAAATTAAAGAAGTGTTATGAATCGTTTGAAGATTATGTTCAGGCTAGAACTTTAGTTAGGATTGGAAGCGGTATGTTTAAATAATACATTTTGATATATGATTCTGGATAAAATAAATCACATTTTCCAATTTCCCATATGAATTTGAAAGATTATTGGTGTATGATTTCTCCTGAGTCCTGAATCAAGGACTTTGTATATTTTGTATCCAACATGAAATATTGAGTTAAATTAATTGATAATTCAAACAAAAATTTGAAAAAGACAAAAATATCTTGATATATTAAATGATAAGGCATTTCCAGAAAAAAATGTATGGGGGGGTTGGAAGGCACATTATATTAAACCATGGGTGATGGGTATCAGAGCAACTTTTCACACTATAATGCACTATAAGTCTCAATTACAATTGTCTGGGTGGCGGGTGCTGACAAAAAGTGCCTTCCAACCCCCCAACCCCCCTACATTTTTTTCTGGAATAGCCCAAAGGTAAATATGCTGCATGTCCAAGTTATATATCATTGTAATTTTTATTGACAAATCCACCATGATATAGATAATTATAATACAAAAAGAAAGAGAAAACATTTCTTGTGAATTAATAGATAACAAGTGCATCTGTTAAAAAAAGCAGTAACTGAATATCTAATATTAAAAAAAAAACCTCTCAGACAATATTGTTAATGTTTGCAGGATACAACTTGATATATGTTAAATTATTTCATATGTTAAATTATTTCATACCGGTATGTTAAATTATTTCAGGTGTTGATATTCAGAGATTTACTGATGATCCAGAATATAAAAAAGAAACCATACTCGGTTTGACTATGTAAGCATTATTATGAATTACTTTTCATCTTCTTTTAAATAATTGCTTGCTGCTGAATAAAAGATAGTGAAGAAATATTTTTTTTGTATTTTTCACAAATTCCATCCTTTTTAAGCTACAAAATGATCCATATAGAAGAGCCCAATAACCACTATCTCTTAGAATAAAACATTGCTAGACAGTTTTGAAATTGTATTTCCTATAATCAAGGTACTTCTTGGAATTTTATTCATAATATTGAAAATTGAAAACTTGTGTTTTTTTATACGACCATATAATGGGATCATATAATGGTATGATGTCTGCGTTGTCCGAAGACACATTTGGTGTCCGTACAATAACTTTAGTTTAAGTGAATGGATATCTATGAAATTTTATAAGAAGGTTCAATACCACAAAAGGAAGGTAAGGATTAATTTTTGGGATGATGGTCCCAACCGTTTTGAAATAAGGGCCCAAAAGGGACCTAAAACAAGCATTTTACTTCTGTTAGGATATTAACTTGTCTATAAGTATTTCAATTGCTCTGAAATTGTACCACAATGTTTAATACCTCAAGTAGAAGGTTTGAATTCATTTTGGGGCTTATGGTGCCAACAGTATAGGGATTAATGACCAAAAAGGGGCCAAAAAACAAGCACTTTTGTAGTTTTTGGACAATAACTTGTGTTTAAGTGTATGGATCTCTCTGAAATGGTACTACAAGGTTTCATATACTACAATGGAAAGGCTGGGATCAAGTTGGGGGTAATTGCTTCAAGGGGGATTCAAAAAGTTTGGGGGGTCCAATTTTTTTAAGGGGTTCAATTTTTTTTTCTTCAAAATTTTTCAAATTTCAAATTTTTGAAGCTTCAAGAAGAAATCTTAATTGCACAGTATTGCGTATTAGATTTGTACGATATTGACATTTGATTAGTGTCAGAAACCTATATGATGTCAAAAATTTTAACATCATCCAAATTCAGAGCTGTATCAAGGTTAATGTTGTGTCAATCATACTAGCCCCAACTGTTCAGGGTTCTACCTCTGTTGTCGTATAAAGCTGCGCCTTGTGGAGCATCTGGTTGACTCTTCACATTGAATGATTCATGAAGCGATTATGTAAAATGTTTTACCAACATGACCAATCAGAAGACAGTAAATACACAAAATTTATTTATTTCATTTTGAAAAAAATTGACTTAAAATGAAACAAATATTATCTGATGATGGTGTATTTTGTTTTATGAAAAGTTGTTAATCATAGAATTGCAATTATAAACTTATGCTTGAACTTATAATTCTAATTTATTTTATAAATACTAATTAGAATAGAAATCCAAGTTCAATCTTTCAACTGTATTCTTATCCCACCTTGAATGGTAACACAAATATAGTAATAGTGTTGTATCGTAATTCTGAGATCAATCAGCATACATGTATAGTTGTATATGTTCCTGATGTTTTAGTGTTCATAGTGTACTGCAAGTAACTTCTCAGTGTGAGCTCTGTAGAGTTTGACAATAAACCAAGTGCATATATATACATATGCCTAGAAGCAAGAAACAACCTAAGACAAAACTCTATAAAGATGAACCAAGTGTGTGCACAGCTCAAAAATGATGCCATATAATCTACTATAAGGCATAACAGTTACTGAGTACTGTATAGACTCTGCTTAGTATCATCCTATGCATTGACATATACCCCATATTTGCAAGGGAGTGCAGCTTCTCATATACCAATTTCTACATTTACATGTATGGATAGTTTGACGACGGATCTTACCACTAGTATAGTAATAAGAAAAGTGATGTCGACTTACTATTCTGATTCTCTAATTATATCGCTCCCTAATGTAATAATTAGACAAAACTAAAGTAGTTAATAATTTCTATTAATAAAACACATAATATCAAAATATTTACATACACAATAAATCACTCAAAATTACTCTAGTCAAAAAGATCATACTATATTACATAACTTCTTAATACAAAATAACTAAAACATTATACTTGATTTGGGTTTGGGGCAGACTCAGCATTTCTAAATAACTGACATATAGTTAAACTCGGTGTAGCAGCTATTGGAAAGCTTTTAGAGCATAAGAGTAGGTGTTTACTCACTGTAGCTTAGGCTACAAGAGCCGGAATAACAATGTCAGTAATGCACATGGAAGTAATGCTCAACTCGGTGTAGCGGTCAACTCGGTGTAGTAAGCTACAAGAGCCGGAAGCAATGTTAGATGCTACTCAGTGTACCCAGAACTACAAGAGCCGGAAGACAAGTGTGCTACAAGAGCCAGAAGAGCATTACTTCAAATTGATGTGGATGAAGATAGCAAAACTGCTAGACAAATTTGATAGCCCATTCAAATATTAATGTACATGTACTGTACATGGAAACAAATGAAAACTACAGAATTTTGGGAAATTAATAAAATATGTATTCCCATTACCATAAGTCAGATTGAATACATGAAATGTATGCGGGCTGAGTGCCCCAAAATTAAGTAAAAGTTTAACAACCAAAAATTATAAATCAAAACAATACATTGTATATACATGTAATCTTATCATTGTTATCACATGTATCATACTACACTACAGTCTACATAAATCCTAATTATTTCCTAAACCTAAATGACAAAAGGCGTACAAGTGATCCTAAATAGATCTGCAATATAGTATACTGTAAAACTAGTACAATGTATCTTCATATAGTCTTAATCTTTCTTGATTAAACAGTAAAAACTTAAACAATTACAAGAACAATTTGAGGTAGAGCCTGATATCCTCAGTCACTGGGCATTCTGCTGTAACTTAAAAATATCAATAAAACCAGAGGTTAATTGACCCTTCTGCAGCATGTAAGTTCTCTAACTATTGCTGTTCAATCTTTATCTAATGACTATGTCATTGTCAATCTATTTTTATATAACCTTATGTTTTTTTATTGCCCACCTTTGTTTGGGTTTTTTTCTCTCCTTTTTATTAGCTCACCTGGCCCATAGCAATAGTTTATAAACATGATATATTTATGTAAAATGTAAATATTAAAGAAATGTTTAAACATCCAGATATTGTCAATGATTAATATAATTCAATAACAAATAAGAGGCTCACACAATTATTCAATCTATTAGACAGTTTTCATAAAGATATAAACTTGAGACAAATTTGTAAAGTTACTATCAGCAGACATAAAATGTTCATAGTTTATATATGAATATAAATGGTGTGTGAATGTTTCAACATCCTGATATGGTCACTTCATATAACTTGGCCTCCTTGGTTGTACTGCCTGCTGGTCTATTACATCCTATGTAGAGTTGTCCTGTTGGAGAGAATGTAAGAGAATGTGGGAATATTATTTTTATGTCACTTGTTTTATAACATGTCATCAGCAGGCCAGCATTGTTCAGGATATGAAGTGTATGAGTATTCATATCAGCTACAATAACATTGTCTCTAGGTGTTGTCACTATGTCTGTTGGATAGAATGGTCTGTCCTTGTTGATCTCTTTGTCTCCTGTATAGATATTGATGATATCACCACCCTGTCCTAACACTACTACTCTATGTCTGCCAACACTTACTCTATCTACCACATGTATATTCCCATTACCGGTACTGGTTAACCTCCAGGGAAAGGTAAATATAAGTTGTTTATCTTGATCATGTTCATACACTCTCTCTTGGTCTCCATTTTGATTCATTAGTATTACAACTCTTCTTCCTTGTTTAGGGTAGTCTTTATTAACACATTCTACTAGAACTTTATTGTCACTGGTAATATGGACTGCTGTAGAATCTAATGGTGACACATTATATAAGGAGTCTGTTAGTGTACCAGTATTACTACTGATTTGTTTTAGTCTTGATTCCTCTATAGATATAAGTAGATCATTTGATTGAGTAACAGCCATACTATAGACCTTGGTATTAAAGCTAGATAGTATGCTGAGTTTGGTTCCTTCAGGTTTTACTCTCTGTAATACTGAATCTCTGTAACTATATATCCACAGTGAATCATCATGACTATAAGACAAATCACTTATTAAAGACAGTTCAGTTTGATATTGTTTATTTATTTTCAGTTCTACACCAGTCTTTTCACACACATCTTTGATGTTAACTACTTGATGATTCTCTGTGTTTTTTAATTCTGGATGAACTTTTTCTTTGCAATGATTACACAGCAATTTACTACAGTCAATACACTTCCACTTTATTGATCTATCGGTATCACATATTCCACATTTAACTGGAACTTGACTTCTTATAACAGACCTAGAGAACGCCATTATTGTTAGATATACCTATACTATTTATGTGTGAAATTGAACTAATAAGGTGTTTAAAGTAAATCATATGACTTTCATAAATAATATGCATTGTTTGAAGATTTTAAGATTGGATAGTAAAATTTATATATATACTTTAAGTGTAATTAAACGTCCTGTGACATAAACAATAGTTTCCATTGTTTGATAAAGATTTCAAATATATTTTTCTATTGTATTTATTCATTTTCCATTTGAACAATGTCCTTTGATTTAGTGAATCAGTTTTTAGTTTTTCTTTTGTTATGGTTTTATTATAGAGAAACATGAATTTAGAACTAACAACATGTATAAAGATATTTTTTAAAAGTTGTGACTTGCAAAAAATTTTGAGGTCATATATTGGTATTACGTCATTATCGTCAGAAGACACTTAGTTTCTGAACAATAACTTTAGTTTAAGGTAATGGATCTCTTTGAAATTTAAACATAATGTTAGAAACCACAAAAGGAAGGTTAGGATTGATTTTAGGGGTTATGGTCCCAACAGTTAAGGAATTAAGGGCCTAAAAAGGGGTCCAAATAAGCATTTTTCTAGTTTCCAGACAATAACTTGTGTGTAAGTGTATGGATCTTTCATAAATTGTACCACAAGGTTCTTACAAAAAAAATGAGGTTGGGATTGATTTTGGCGGTATGACCCCAACTGTTCAGGAATTAGGGGCCAAAAAGGGGTAAAATACAATATTTTCGTAATACTTTGTATAAATTGCTTGTTTCTTGACCAATTTCAATGGGGTTTTATTCATGAATTCTTGGGGTTCTTTAATATGCTGAATTTAACCATGTAATAACTTTTTGGATTTTGGACCCCGTTTTTAAATTGGTCCTCATTGAGGTCCAAAGGGTCTATTATTAAACATTGTTTGATTTTAAAAAAATCAAAAATTAAACTATTGGGGTAATTTGATATGCTGAATCTAACCGTGTATTTAGAATTTTATTTTAGGTCTCCTTTTCAAATTGATATACTTTAAGGTCCAAAGGGTTCAATATTAAACTTGGTGTAATTTTAACAAAAATTGAATTCTTGGGGTTTTTTAATATGCCGAATCTAAACATTTATTTAGATTTTTGATTATGGGCCCAGTTTTCAAGTTGGTCCAAAATTAAACTTTTGTTTGATTTCATCAAAAAATAAATTATTAGGGTGCTTTGATATGTCTAATCTAACCTAATATAGACTTTTAATTTAGGGTCCCGTTTTCATAATGGTCTTCATTAAGGTCCAAAGGGTCCAATTTCAAACTATTCTTTCAACAAAAATTGAATACATGGGGTTCTTTGGTATGCTGAATCTATCCATGTATTTAGATTTTTGATTTTTGGGCCCTGTTTTCAAATAGGTTGACATTAAGGTCAAAAGGGTCCAAAATTAAAGTTTGTTTAATTTCATCAAAAATTGAATTCTTAAGGTGTTTTGATATGCTGAATCTAACCATGTATTTATATTTTGGATATGGGACCATTATAGGTAAATGTCCAATTTAAAAAAATTAAGTTCTTAGACCACATTCATTCTCTGTCACAAACCTATGATGTGTCAAATATTTAATCACAATCCAAATTCAGAACTGTTTCAAGCTTGACTGTTGTGTCCATACTTGGCCTTAACTGTTCAGGATTCAACCTCTGCAGTCGTATCAAGCTGTACCCTGTGAAAGTGTGAAGCGTTTTATTTTATTTTTGCTTTCCATTCTTATTTAAAGGAAGTTCTCAGAAATGGTATTGAATATGTTTAATTGTCATTTGTTCCATGTTTGCATTGTGTTCTGATTCTTTGTTAATATTTTTAGGGTAAAATAATTTATGTTTGATGTGATGTTGCTCTAATCTATTTTAATTGTCTGTTGTTTATACTGTATCTTTTATTTGGTACTTTTTATGTAATAGGGAAATGTGTGTTAAAACACCTGAGTCAACATCCAACCTCATTTCTTCTTGCAAATTTCTTGACCATACAATTAAAACCATCCTGATGTAACTTTCTGCCCTATATTTCAATTTTTGCTAATAAATGTGTCAGTGAACAAAATCCTCAAAGTCACACATAATGAGTTCATAGTAATTTAAATAATTTAATTACCCCTGATTTCTTTCAGAACTCACCATTTGAACTTATGATATATAAAATTATGGATTTAATGCTGACATCAACATTATTATCAACCTTATTTTTCCTGTTATAACCTATCTTGTAAATAAACTCCTGTGAAATATTGTGGAGCAATGCCATTGGTATCCATGTTTGAATTAATCATACATCATAATTGAATTAAAACTTTTATTTTATATATAAACATCACTTATAATTTGGCCCTTGGGGAATCTACTCAGCTAAACAAATTATTTTTTTGCTCCATGCCTAAACCAAGAGCCTAGCTATGTGCATACTGAAAAGTTAAGCAAGGTATACATGCTTGACATCACACCAATCCAATTAAAACAATGGTTCAAAATAAATGCATGAGGTTATCAGGAAGCCTAGAGGTTATCATGCCTATGAGGCTATGAGGAAGCCTGTAAGGAGGCTATGAGGAAGCCTAGTAGTGTTGATGTTGAATTGGTGTTGGAATGAATTTGTATGAAATTTGACAGTTTATCCCCAGAAATTCTTGGGGGATGAGTGAAATTTTTGAAACAACCAGTAATAAAATTTCATAGATGAAATCTATTTACCGTGCTGAGATTGATTCCCCTGTCATAGCAATATTGAAGGTGAAAGGAGGGGTTGGTGGGAGACAAGTTTTGTTTTAGCTTTAACACTATTAGACCCAAGATTAGTCTTATAACTGCTTAATCTAAATTTGAATAAATGGATACTCAAGGCAGCATATACAGGTTTTTAATACACAACTTCTTAATGGGAATAAAGGGCTGCGCTTTAGCACATGATACGCCCGTTGTTTGAAAGACGACGGGCGTATAAAAATGGCAAAAAAGACTACAATGACAATGAGGAGCAGCAAGAAGATAACAGGGAAAGTGATGATGGTGAAAGTGACTCTACTGAAAGTTATGATCTAAATGAGGAAGTAGGTGATGAAAGTAAGGATTTCATTGATGATGAGAATGAGGATTTCATTGATGTTGAGGAGGCCTCTTGTGAGAATGAAAATGAGGATTTTTCTGATGAGGAGGACAGTGATTACAGCGAAGAAGACACTGATGATTAAACCTAGTTTAGCTTTTCGATATTTAGCATAAAAAACAAATATCATTAGGGACGACATCAAAAGATCAATGTAAGATGAAAAACTTAATTCAAATAGTTTGGGGGTGGGGGTTGAACGGCTGCAAGATTTGGTTATCCACATTGATTTTTACATATATCTATATGGGTCAATCAATTTTTCCCAAATTAAGTTAAGAGGGGGGTGGGGGATTAGTGAAAAAACTATGTGAATTAAGTTTTTTATCCTTCATTGAACTTTTGATGTCGTCCCTTAACATTGGCATATAACATAGAAGTCTTCAATGCAATATAAGGAAAGTGATATATGATTATGGGTTTTAGTAATTCTATGGCTGATTTCCAAATCTTATAGTAGTTTGAAAGAAGGTAATTTTCTTGGGGTATATTGCTCATAGTTAGATTCTGTTGAACACAGTAAGGAATCCATACTAAATTATACAAAGATGTATGCAAAAGTTGTTCAAATGGTGCTTAATATGGTGGATAATGATTATTACCTTTTTATTGTTTAGAATATTCACAAGATGATCATATTGATAAATGTTTAGGAGACTTGATTTCCTTATTTTTCTCATAAAATGACACCCTTTAACATTTAAGGAATATTTAGTCACATGTTAGGATTTTCATGTTGTCACTTGTTCACTTATTATGTGCTATTGTAGACTAGTTATGTTTTATAACATTTTTTATTGCGCTCAACCTTTCCACCGAAACCGAACTCTATAAAAAAAGCTGCAATGCTAAGGTATCATTTGTGATTTCAATTGCAACCAATTTTAACAAGAGTAAAACATCCTATAAGCAAAAACAGTATTTGATTTTTATCCATAGCTTAGATAGTAAAAATGTTATCATAAATGATATATGCCTCAGGGAACAGTTAGTATCTCAGGGACTGCTAATGTGCTTTCATCCTTGCAACCATTCAATAATAGTACAAACATATGACATTCATGGAACCTATTTTTTACAACAAATTTAATGTTTTAAATTGAGCTAAAGATTTTACAAATTTTATGTTTTCATCAGATTTTATTAAGTATTATTTGTTACATCAATAGATATAAACAATTCATGGACATTGGTGAAAGCCTTTTTGAGTTATTGTCCGAAGTGTTGAAAATCCCCCTTTTTTTTATGAATAAAGCCCCATAAATCCAAAACTTAAAATCTGAAATTTATAAAAATTGAAAGGGAGCTTACATCAATAGATATAAACAATTCACCAAAGTTTCATGGACATTGGTGAAAGCCTTTTTGAGTTATTGTCCGAAGTGTTGAAAATCCCCCTTTTTTTATGAATAAAGCCCCATAAATCCAAAACTTAAAATCTGAAATTTATAAAAATTGAAAGGGAGTTTACATCAATAGATATAAACAATTCACCAAAGTTTCATGGACATTGGTGAAAGCCTTTTTGAGTTATTGTCTGAAGTGTTGAAAATCCCCCCTTTTTTTATGAATAAAGCCCCATAAATCCAAAACTTAAAATCTGAAATTAAAAAAAAACCGAAAGGGAGCTTACGTCAATAGATATAAACAATTCACTTTCAAGTTTCATGGAAATTGGTGAAAGTGTTTTTGAGTTATTGTCCGAAGTGTGGACGACTGACGGACAGACGGACGGACAATGGTATACCGTAATACGTCCCGTCTAAAAGAAGGGCGTATAAAAACCTAAAAATAATGACTACTGAGTTTAATGAAAATCAAACTATGTATAAACATAACTTATATAACATATGAAGTACCTAATAACTAAAAATATAAGCAAAGAATTTTCTTCAGCTGTGTAAAATCTACACAAATATTCTACAATGATTTTTTTCCCATTATTTTTATTTATATAGGGTTCAAGGTCAGATCTAAAAGTGAACAAAATTAAAGTGTAAAATGAAAATAATTCAGTATAATTTTTCAAATCTACTCTTTAGGAATAAAACAAGATTACAATAGATTTATATAAATTCTTTGCTTCCCTGTAAGCCTTTCGCAGACAAAAACACTTAATTTTAACAACAACAACAACAACAACAACAATACTTTATTTTAAGAGGGTTACACAGTTAGCTATATAACTAATCTTCCCTGTGGCCCTCATCATGAGAAATCAAACAAAATGCAAACATATACATTGCATACATTAGTATAAAAAGTCAAGTATGATAATAATGTTTAATACAACTTGATAAAATGTGATGAAAAAAAATAAACATGATGACATGATCAGTTTTTAATATTATTGATATAGCTAGGTTGATTTCAATAAATGATCTGTTATTTTGTATTTAAAAGAATTAACATTTGTAATATTTCTTAACGGTATTGGCAAATTATTCCACGAGAATGGTCCAGAATACATAAAAGATTTTTTGAACAATTCTGTTTTTGGTTTAGGGAGTATGAGGTTTCCTTGAACAGCATTTCTCAAGGGGTATGGATTTCTGTCTGAAACATAATGAAACTTGTTAGCAAGATATGATGGGGCGTCATTTTTAATGCACTTAAATGTCATCACTAACTTATGATATTTTATTCTCTGTTCAACTGTCATCCAGTTTAAATGTTTGAATAAGGGTGCAGAAGGAGCGAATGGGTCTGTTTCTAGTATTAATCTAGCAGCCCTCTTTTGTAATTTTAATATCCTTTTTAAACCCTCACTGCTACAACTACTCCACACTATACAACAATAATCAATTAGTGGCAAGATATAACCATTATAGAACAATTTTCTGCAGTCTAGATTTAGAAATTTTTTAATCTTTAATAGTAGATATAGTCTGGATGATATTTTTGAGCAGATCACATCAATTTGGTTCGTCCATGTGAGGGAAGGGTCAATTTTAATGCCTAAAAGACTTTCACATGTGGAAGATTGTATCACTTGATTGTTAATAGTTAAACAACTATCATTGTAATGTGGCATTGCTCTTTGCTTCGTTCCAATAATCATATATTTTGTTTTATTTCTATTGATGAACATATTGTTGTCATTGCACCATTCCTCTACACCATGTAAATCTTCTTGTACCTTTGACTGTAGAGTTTGATAACAATTACCAGAAAGATGTAAAGTTGAATCATCGGCATATAAATCGGTGCAACAATTTTGCATATAAATAGGAAGGTTGTTTATGTATAATATAAACAGAAGGGGGCCTAATATGGAGCCTTGGGGGACACCATACTTGATATAAAGTTTTTCAGAATGAGCATTACCAATTTGTACTTGTTGAGTTCTTTCATTCAAATATGATTTAAAAAAAGAAACAGCAGTATTATCAAATCCATAAATTTAAGTTTTTACAGAGAATATCATGATCTACTACATCAAAAGCTTTCTTAAAATCCAACAGGACTGCTAAGTTGATATTACCATCATTCATATCCTGTATCCATTTATCTATGATATTGATAAGGCAGGTTGCTCTTGCATTCTTTAGAACACTGGGTAATGTACTTGTATCTATTATTCTGTTAAAAATGTAAGTTAAAGATGACGTTATGAAAGGAGCACTCAATTTTAAAATTGTTGGTCCTATGTAATCAGATCCGGTGGATTTATTAATGTCAAGTTTGATCATCTCATTAAATAGACCATTTATTGTGACTGGTGGAATTGAAAATTTTACTTGTTCAGACTTAGTAAATTTCTTTTGTACAAATTGATTTAATTTTGCATAATGATGAGTTTTGCTCATACATCTGTCAGTCCTCAGGTTTTCAACACAAGATGTAAAAAACTTATTAAAAACATTACAAATGTCACTGACATTATTAGTTTTAACACTATCTTCATTTAAAAGTTCATATGGATTTTCTTGTTGGGATGGGTTAAGACTTCGAATACATTTCCACAAATCTTTAGAAGCTTTTGAATCTTTTACCATCTTTGAATAAAATTTTCTTTTTGATTCATCGATTATGTGTTTTGTCCTGTTTCGCCAAAATTTGAACTTGGACCACATTCCTAATTTATGGTATTTCTCTCTCATTTTTCTGGCATATGCAATTTCATTATTGAACCATTCAGGTTGTCTGTCTCTTTTTACTCTTTTAGTAACAATTGGTGCATGTTTATCTAGAACTGCATTAAATATGTCATACCACATCTGTTTAACCAGTATAAACATATTTATATTATAGGAGTGTTAATGATGAGATGTATAATGTAGCCTGTAACCTGGCAGAGAGATATGGTATACCATTATGGGAGCTCTACATGTCACATCTTGAGTTCTTATTTGATAGTGGGTAAGTATGATTGATTCTTAAGGAAGTTATTATGTTAATAGGACACCAGTAGTTTCCATTAACAATGTTCACTTACAAAATGATTTAAGACATATATGGGCGTTTTTCAATAAAAACGTACTTTCTTGTCCCAGCCACTTTAAAAAAAAATGTGTTTGATCTTTGCAAGTAATTTTTTGTGCAGTCAGTACATTGAATTAGATATAACATTTTTAAGCAAAGAAACAGTTTATTTTTTAGAGAGATTGATAAGATATTGATTCCTGAATGGTCCAAAACAACCAAAATGGCATGTCCCTAGACCGCCTGTTCAACATTCATACTCTCAAATATCGTAAAAAAATGAAGAAATAAATATCAATTTTACTTAATATAAGTTCTTTAATAATTCAAAAGTATGTTTAGAGCCAACATATTTTAATAAACAGCTTTTAACATAGGATTTTTTATTTTAGAAGGGGTGTCCCTAACACAATGTCCACTACGAAACGAAGTCATTAAAACTTGCTTATAAACAGTTTTAAAAAATCAATGTAATTTTTTGTTTGCAAGAGATATGAACATTATGGGTCTTACAAAAGAAGTGATGCTTTTATAACTGCAATTAAACTGTTGATAAGAAACATTGAGCACATCAAATGGACCAGAGTAATACCGTATTTTTGTAAATGTCCACTACGAAACGGGTCAAATCTCCTTCAGTAACTGGTTTTAAAATTATGAAAAAAATATCAGTGTACAGCTTAATAATTCTTTGATGAATACAGACAGTCTTGTTACTATTGCAAAATTGGGGTTGTGAGAAAAAAATAAAACATGTGAATACGTCCCCTACGAAACAAGATTGGGAGAATAACGTTTCGTAGTGGACACTACCACTACCATGCAGTCTTTTTTTACTCTTTTTTCAATTATATTCGTGCAAATCAAATAACAAAGGTTAGTTTCATGTAATTTTTATTATGTTTTCATTAACATAGAATAGGGTTGATGTCAACTACGAAACTTTTTGTCCACTACGAAATGGTTTTGTCAACTACGAAACGCATCAAAATGTCCACTACGTAACATGAGTTGTACCTTCATATGTGAAGTACTGTCTAATCTTTATCAATAAAAAATGGTTCTCCAATTCAGAAAAAAAATGAGATTTTTTTAGTATATAACGTAAACAAAATGGAATGTCTATAGGAAACATTTAAAATTGCAAAAATATGTGTGTTTAGAAGCAGTTATGTAGGGGACAAAAGTCCCCTACGAATCAGTACACAAATTATGAAAATAATATCATTTTAAAGAGTATGTAAGATTGCACTTTTTGTTTACAAACAGGTCTATAATAGAGGTATTCAAAATAACTCTTGAAAATAAATTTTAGACTAGTTGATTTTCCATTTTTTTTTTAGGTCTGAAAGGAACGCTTTTATTGAAAAACGCCCATATATTCAATTTATAATTGTCGTTTGCAATTTGCAATAGAAAAGGGGGATATAAACCAAAAGGTTAAAAAAAAATACTGACATCACTAAAGCCAAGAAAGCAATTGATTTTCTAAAGTAGAAAAAAAACATTGTAAAAAAAATTAAAAGCTGTCCAACACATAATACACAGAAAAGTAAAAACTGAGGGATGAATACTATCTTTAATTTCTGAATTTACAATGTACCAATTATAATTACATTGCATACATGTTTCATTGTGATAGTTATTTTGATTGGCTAACAGCAATCTCGCATCATTCTGAAATCAACCTTCATTTCATATACTACCATGATGTAGTATGTCATACCTTTGTCTGTTTGTCCATAGTCAACATGTTGGACAATAACTCAAAAAGCCTAAACCAATTTTCATAAAACATTTGTGACATTTTCATATTTATAAATATAAGCTGCCATTAGTTTTTGTCTTGTTTTTTAAATTTTCTGGTTTTATGGAACTTTATCCTGCCATTGGGTGTTCTACTATACAGATACAGCCCTACAGATATCGCTATGCTGTATCTGTATACTATACAGATATTGCTTTAAAGCTCCGCCCACTGCCGGACTGAGTATTGTATGAACCTGCATGACCTCCGAATGTGTATTGCAGTTGGATTCCAATGACGTATCAATTGCGAATTAACGATTACTTTTATACCTTCTGTTTGTTTTCAAACATTTCTTTAGAGCAATTAGAATCACACCAATTTTCTGATTACATACACACATGAACAGCAGTCTTTTCTACGATAACAACCATCGATTTCAAAACGTGAATGTGTATGATTGTGTAACAAAAACAACCATGTCAATTTCAGCATGCATGTTTAGTGAATGTTGAGTCTGAAGTGTAGGACAACTCGTACAACTCCTGTTTCAAACTGGACAATGTTTTGTTATTTGTTTTTACTGTTGAAATTAGTTGTTATGTTAATATAGATAATTATTCATCTTGAGTGATGTATTATTGTTGACCATTCGAGATTCTTTTTTTGCGAACCCTTCTTCAGCTGAATGTGTGATTACTGTATCGTATTACTACACGGGCCTCAAGGGATTTCAAATAAAAAATAAATACAAAACAAGTTTTTGTGTCTTTCAAAACACAAATAATATACAGAACTAAATATCAGCTCTATCTGTACTCAG
The DNA here is from genome assembly GCF_965363235.1 of Mytilus galloprovincialis. Classification (NCBI taxonomy): domain Eukaryota; kingdom Metazoa; phylum Mollusca; class Bivalvia; order Mytilida; family Mytilidae; genus Mytilus; species Mytilus galloprovincialis. The sequence continues at coordinate 63,652,950 of NC_134841.1, read as the reverse complement.
CTTGAAACAGGTGTAATAGCTCGCTAAAAGCTTGCATAAACCTTGTTTCCTAGCCTCGTACAAATACAACTGATATAATTTAAAGACACTTAACAGTTATTGTCTATTTATTCATTGAAAAAGGGACAGCTGTATCATACGCTCATGGCCCAGCTCTTTATTCCCCTTCATCACAACATTATCTTAACCTTAAAAAATAAAAAAATGACTATTTATAATCACTGCTTGATATTAATATTTTCAGTCTTGCCATAGAAGAAATAGAGGAGAGAGTGAATAATAAGAATATTGTTCCAACGTTGATAAGTCAGCCTGAAGAGTTTGCTGAGAGAATGAGGACCAGTATTTACCCTGACCTGGACGGTACAGATCATACCACATTGATATATTACTTCACTCTACTGGCTGGAGTGGGCGATGTAAAACAGGGAGGAATCACAGCAGACAATCATCTCAAACTACTGAAAAAAATCAAAGGGGTTGCCATAGGTAAGTGAGATTGTACTGGTTGATTGACCCACAATGCTATATTCTGGATTTATTATTATTAGTGAGTTGCCTATTTTTACGTGCAATGAGAAGTATAAATTGAATATAGGGTTGTATACAAATACCACTTTTTTCTCAATCCACGAAAATAAATAAGTTAACAGTATTTGGTACAATTTTTTTTAACAGCATTCTATTTAATTTCTTGAGATGATAGTACTGTTATTGATGTATAATTTTTTTTTAAATATAAATGAAAGTTGGACATTATATGATATAAGATTTAACCATTCTTTAAGAAAGTAAAAGTTAGACGTCTTAATATATTGTAGGTTTGGACTGTAAACAGTTGATGAATGGTTTAAACAGTCCAGTCAAATACATAATACCTGTACTGACCCCTACTAATGTGACAGCCATTGCTAAACTGGCAAATAAAATACCTGATGGGGTAAGTTATATTTACATGCCAGCTTATGTGAAAACTGTAGTTAAAATAGCAAAAGATTATGAAATTTATTTGTATCTGGCAAACAAAACACTGAATGCAGTTCATCATATTTTCGTGCACTAACCTCCACAATTTAGAAAAATACAATTTGCAAACAACACAACTGCTGCTATTAGTTATGGCAACCATTGCCATTGCTTAATATATACCAAGAAAATACTTTATTATTTTCTATTAACTCAACAATTCTGAATAGAAATACTTCCATGTAGTAAACCCTATACTTTGTATTGCCCCTTACCTCTCAGTCACGGAGTTACTCATAAATTTAAATTCTTTGAAGTTATGTACAGCTTAAAATAATAATTAATGAGAAAGAACCTTTTTTAAACAATGATAGTTATTTCCAGTTTTAGATAGTTTTTAAAAATGAATTCATTTCCAACTTCAGGTATAACCCAAATGATAATTAAATTGAATATCTTTTACCTATAATTTTCAGACTGGTGGATTTTTACACCCGAGTGTGGTACATTGTGCTTGGGCTGTTAAACAATTCTGGAGTACAGATACAAAGAAAGTACCAGATTCAACAGTAAGTACTCGTATTAATGTTAATCACAATTAACTAAGCTAAAAATCCCAATATTTGCTTTGGATATATATGATTTTTAAAGCATCTTTAATCTGTGTTTGTGAAACTGATTCATGGTATGCAGAGTAACTTAACCAAGAATACATGATTATCAATACTATATTAAAAGGATAACGGGAATTACCTAAAATATTGGACAGAACAAGTATGGTACAGACCGCATCAACCACTAACCACAGGACTCCTCCCAAACAAGATAAACTTATGGTCCAGTTAGCCTGGCTTGTGGTGAAGTTAAACCAGTCAGTTTTATGATATATAAAAAAGAAGATGTGGTATGATTGCCAATGAGACAACTATCCACAAAAGACCAAAATGACACAGACATTAACAACTATAGGTCACCGTACGTATGAGCTTCTTTGTCTTTCTTTACCATTTGGCAAGAATAAAACAAAATAAGCATGCCAAGAATTCATTAACATTGTAGAATCTTATATCAAATGTATGGTGTTATTTTACAATAAAAACTCTATACTTGTCTCAAGTTTGGGAATATCTTATCATACTCGATGCAGTGGTAGAATCAATATACATATCTGAAGTTCTAGGATTCTGTATATTTCAGGCTGCCTGGGTACATAGATATGAAGGCAGTGGGGAATCATTACAGAAGCTACTCCCAGTTGATGTTATCAATTTTATTGATGAGATTGTTTTCTCAGAGCAGTCAAGGTTAAAGGTAGGTTATAGTTTTTAATAAAAAAAAATCAACTAAATAAGACAGAATCAATCTTAACAGTGCCATTCAGGTATTTGTGAGGTATGTATGCTCTCAATAAAAGTGATTAGAACGTTTGACTGCTTTGATGAAGATATTGTATTTTATTGTCATAACAAAGTCTTTTTGTTGGAGATTCAAAATGTATAAATGGAGATGTGGTGATATCTGTCAATAAGAAAGCAACATGTCAACACACTAAAAAATGCCTATTACTTTAACTGTTCTCGAGTTATGCTTTTTTATTACTGAATAATTTCTCTCACTGTTGTATGTACTGACGGAAAGTTTCATTTCTATGCTCAAAAACTTGAGTAAATTGACTCTCCAGCTGGGGCTATCTGATTCCCATGAACAAATTCTTTTATTTATAATATTTTTTATTATCTCATGTTTCATCATCCAAAATTATTTTGACATGTTTCCATTATGATCTTGAGACCCGTTTTTTTCTATAACCATATTTCATACTTGAAACATTATACTATTTTCAGCTAGAGGTTGAATGTAGACAAGAAATAGTAAAGAGAACTTTAAAATTTACTAAACAACATGGTGGAAAGAAGAAAAAGCAAGATGATTCTGGGTAGGTTTGACAGATGCAAATAATAGATATAATCATAAGGATATTCATTTATCTAACAAAAGTTGGAGGAGGTTATTGGGCTGATATAGTGTATATTAAGTTTATATTCCAACAACTAATTACAAATGATTGCCTCATGACACTTTCTAGAAAGAACACAATCTCTTTTGCAGATTATTGTTTGATACAAATCGTCTTAAATAATAAGAAAAACATTTCCACACTGTATTAAGGTGACACATTATTTGCCCAGTCTTGACAAAATTTAATTGTCTCATGAAGATTCACACTCAATGCAGTGTTAGAATCTAAATATAGAATGTTATTAAAAGAGAAACAAAGCCATGTCAAAAAAGTTACATGACCAAAAGACAAGAAACAGTACACAAAACATAGCAAACTTAAAAATTGAGTGACACAAACTAAAGTACATTCAAATGATGCTGGAATAATGTATTATTTTCTATCTAGATGCAGGATAAGTTGGGAGGATGCTGCCAACACTCTACTACAATACCTGAATCACATAGAGAATTTAAATCATGAAAGTTTTAAATCGTTGTCAATGTCTGGTGATGATATGTTGGTGGAGTATGCTGCCAAGTTTGATTTGTCAAAGGGAGATAATTTGCAAGTAAGTTGGATTTATTTTTGACATTTTTATGGCCCCGCAACGAAGTTGTCAGTGCCATATAGTTTTACCCTTGTCCGTAATTCCGTTATTCCGTCATTCCGTAATTCTGTCATTCCGTAATACAGTCATTCTGCAACAAACCATTATACAGAGTTTTTTTTCTAAACGCCTTCAGATATTGGGCTTATTTTTAGTATGTGCCTTAACCATGATGAGTTACAGCTGAAGTTTAAGTTTTGTTTGGCTCTGCTAATTTTTGTTGAAATTACAGGCTTTGGACTTTGATAAATTGCTGAAAATCACAGTTATGAGGACCTTTTTTCTGAATGCTTTCAGATATTGGGCTGATTTATTGTATGTGAGCTAACCATGATGAGTTACAGGTCAAGTTCAAGTTTTGTTCCTCTCCATTAATTTTTGCCAAAATTAAGGGTTTACAATTTTGAAAATCACAGTTATACACACTTTTTTCTATAGGCCTCTGATTTTGAGCTGATTTTTTATATGTGATACTACCACCATGTTTGTGTCCACATGTGTTATTGAAATTGAAGATTTATCAGTTTTTGCGATGGGGCCATTCGTGTCGCTTTGACACATCTAGTTTGTCTATTATGTCTGTTTGTTTTGTTCAGACACATCGTATTCAATATAATGGAATTTTATGCGACTAATGTACAAGTGAGAGGTTTAGCTAGCTATTAAACCAGGTTTAATCCACCATTTTCTACGTAAGAAAAAAAGCCTGTACCAAGTCAGGAATATGACATTTGTTTTCCATTCATTTGATGTGTTTGAGCTTTTGCCATTTGCTTAGGGACTTTCAGTTTCGAATTGTCTGCTGAGATCTGTGTTTTTGTTATTTAACTTTTTATGTACATGTACATTTTCTTGAATATTTGACTTAGTGCAACCCTTAATTCATCTATAAATAGTTTAATGACAAAGCTTTACAGTGATATTGTTGGCTCTTTTTACAAACAATCTCCACATGTGTCTAATATAATTGAAATGTTTAGATGCAGAAGTTATACTGTGACATGATAGAGAATGGCTATACTGTGGAGCTGATAGAAGACATTTTGGAAGTGTTTCCAGTATCACCATGGACACCACATACAGCATTAAAGGAAGCTGTTGGTCACCTGATACAGTTACTAAGGTATTTAAATATGTCATGATGCAATACCCAATATTCAAGGTATCTGTTAGTCACATTCTGCTACTTAGGTAAGAATAGTGTTACTATCGACACCGCAGACATACCAAACAACAGCTGACTATTTGTACCCGTATACAGTAATTTACTTAGTTTTGTATCACCATGCACCTTCAGTCACTTAGAGAAGTAGTGTAACCATGGACACCCCCAAACAATTTAAAACTGGGTCAATAAGACAGCAACCAAATTATGCTAACATACTAAATTATCAACAGTTGCTTTTAAAAATTGTATAGTGAAGTTTATTTAAATGCATAATTTGAATTAGTTGAAATGTGATTCTTAATTACAGAGACCCAAATGAATTGGACAAAAAACAGATTCTTGTCAGACTTGAGAAAGTTGTACTTAATGTTGAAGAACATCAAAATCAAGGGTAAGGTTAATACTTGGACTACTGAATGACTGTATTTAAAGTATGTTGCCCATTTTGTTAGAATCAAAATGTTAATCTTAAAATATGTTATCTTTATTATTTAAATTTGAATTCAAAGAATCAAGAATTGGTTATTTTAATTTGAAAATCTAAAATTGTATTAATAACTTGAAACTAGCCATGAAACTGTGGATACTATGTATTCATAATTATTTTTGGTCACTAATTTTCCAGAATTTTAAGGTTACACATGAATCAAGTTTTCAACAAAATATAATATTGGTTATACATGTGTAAAGAATTTTACAAACCAAAGAAATCAAGTATCTTTGAAAATATAGTTTTCTCATTTTACAAAAATGTTTACCCATAGAATATATATTACTCCCATGTATGAAGTACATGTATACATACAAATTACTGATGCTACAGTCCTATAAATCTGGGCAAAAATGATATCAAAATCAATCCTGGATTCATTTTTGAGTCTGAAGATGTGCCAATTTTCCATTTCCCTTGTAGTGGCTTAATTTTGTTCAACAAACAGCTGTATAAAGACCCTCTTTTATAGTAAAATAAAGATTACTTCTTCTGTCAAATGAACTGCTGAAATTCATATATGCAATGGTTTAAGTAGGGATTTTTACCAAGAAATTTTTTGTTCCATGTTTTGCATTCCTTTACTCTTTATATTTCAGGGGTAATCTGGTTTCCTCAGAAGATGTTATGGTTTTATTGAGACCGTTTTGTTCAGATGACAGGGTAGCAGTCCAACCAAGACTGGACGTCTTACATATGGTGGAAAAGGTATATTTTGGAACAGTAAATGCATTTTAAAAATGTATTAATTGGTTAGCATAAATATTTCTACACCAGTTTAGGCTTTAGCTTAAACAAATTTTTATTGTTCAAAAGGATAAATGGGTCAGAAAAAGTTTTGCAAATTAGTAACATTTTCTCTCATGCATGCATACTGATTCTACACCTATGATTATAGGAAAGTTTTTTTGGAAGTCTTTTGTATAATAACAAGATTTTGAATGATGTTTCAGTAGGATATTAACCATCAGTCATTGTACATGTTCATCTAATCTTGCCAAATAATCTGTAAATGCCTTTTTTTTTACAGAGTTTCCAATTAAGTGAGGAAGATTTAGTTTTATTGACATTATACAGAACTGAGGCTGTTGTCAAGGCAACATGGTCTGATACACAGGTATGTAATAAGGAGTTAAGAGTACATGTACTTGTGTATCATCATACATGTAATTCTTTCGGCGGGAGTCCAAATCTCCCGCTTTTCAGACCCTCTACCGCCCCTTCCTTTAAAATTTGAAATCTTCCGCTTTTTGAAAATGTCAACCTCGTATAATTTTCAGTCCACAATTTTGTTTACAAAAAATCGATAGGGACAGAGAAGATGATATGGGAAAAGTTCGAGAAAAAGGGAAGTTTCCTGTTGTGTCAAAAGGTAAAATAAGGTCATAAAATAGGTACAATCAGCCTGAAGTGTTTAGGATTAAACTGTATATACAACAATAAATTAAAGATAATAGGCAATTACCTGGTAATCAACTAGCTACATGTAGTTTAAGACACAAGGGTCAAGACCATGCTTACTACACTTCATGCATAGCTGACTATGGTGACCCTTATGACTTGACCAAACTTATATAGACAGCTACCAACCAGCAAGCCTAAAACTCCTCATCTTCTATTTTTATCAAGTAAAAATGGATATGCAGGTGTTTAAAGGTATGGAATTATTGTTCTTTTAACAAAACAAAAGGAAGTAATGCAGTTTAAACACACAAAAAAACCATTGCATACGTTGATAAAAAGGTTGAAAAAAAATCTCCAGTTATGAGATCCAGCTGAAAATTTCCAAATCTCCATTTGTGGCTTGACAACTCTGTCACATGTCTGTATCATATCCCCACCAAGTTATGGTCTTTGTATGTAAGTTGACAATAACCAGCTTCAGATTAATCTATTATTCAAAAAGAAAACACCTTTTCGTAGAATTAATGCACTTTTCAAATGACTCTTTTCTGAAAAAATAATGCTTGTGGTAGAGCAATAATTTGCTTAATGGGAACACTTAATATAGAATCAATTCACTATAACCATGCATCCATCATTCTAAATGAAAAAAACTTATCAGTAGATTCATCCCATTTATTGTTTAACCTTGGGATACCTTGCTACTGATCAGTTAGTTGGTAGTTTAATTTTTTTTTTAAATGAACGATCCTGTTGATAATATCAGAATCTATATTATGAAGAGGAAAAAAAACACATGTTAAAGACTTATTTATCTTGATTTTGCAGCTTAAAGAAGGTGATATCAATACAGACAAGGCAAGATATCAGCTGTTTTTACAATTATTGTCCAAGAGTTCTAATTACAATCATTTTAATTCTATATGTGACTTACTACAACTATGGCCTCCGCTTAAAGCTGCAAGTAGCAGGTGAGTGGAATTAAATGGGTACAATGTAATGCTACTAAAGCAAAGTAAATGCTAAATATTATGTAATCTCTTTATGTGCAAGAGACCTGTTATGTAATCTCTTTATGTGCAAGAGACCTGTTATGTAATCTCTTTATGTGCAAGAGACCTGTTATGTAATTTCTTTATGTGCAAGAGACCTGTTATGTAATCTATTTATGTGCAAGAGACCTGTTATGTAATCTATTTATGTGCAAGAGACCTGTTATACATTGACACCCTTCCTGTATGGGAAACAAGTATTCTTGACAATGTTTTTCGTAACACCCTTGCTGTGACAACAAACTGTAAACAATAGGCAAAAGAAATATGTTATTTTAGTCTATAAGAAGGTATTTTATGGAGATTATTAAACTATCCAAAACATCTAGGTGCTCCGCAGTCTTTTTTAAACAACCAAATATACAACCATTTATTTACTGTCAATAATTACATTAGATGTATGTTTCATTATAATACTTTATTCTGATTGGCTAACTGCACATCACATGTTATTCCTTAAGCAATTGCATTACTCAATAAAACTTTTCATTCGTGATAACACGTGATCCCACAATAAAGTGCACAGGTGAATTAAATAAAAAAAAATTATAAAATTTGTGTTTTCATGATTATAGCTAAGAAATATAATTATAAGTATTGAATGTTTATTTTTGTGCATTCAATTCTTAAATGAAGAAATATTTTCATTATTGCAAAACTGTGATGATATAGGTTTCACAAATATAAAACTTGCCATTATTTGTATGTGACATTTCCTAAAATCATAAAAGTGGCAATATTTTCCTCAATTTTTTCATTTTTTCAATAAACGCAATATTAAACAAGCTATGCACTCTGAATTAACAGCAGTTGTGCATTTATAAATTTACGATTCATCTTACAATTGAAATCCATGCAAATTACCTCCAGTATGTATAAAAATTGACGAATCCAATTGGGTGTTTTATCATCATTGCATCACTATTGTTGTAAGAAATTAGGTTACCTAAAAGATGACTTATTTATATCTATTTCAGTGACCATGAACAAAATGTTTGGGTAAACATATTTTGTGCTATGATAAACACCTCAGATTCTAAGACTGTATCATTGGTGGTAACAAAGTTCAGAACTATTTGTGATAGTGTTAAACTGGGTATAAAGGTTAGTGTTTATTTTAGTAGAATAAAAGTATTATTCTTAAAGACTATCATGCTGTAAAAAATCTATAAAAATCTGTTTTGATTTAATCTAATTTAAAATACCTCAGTATTTTATCATGCCAGTAACTTTTATAGCTTTTAGTATGAGGAAGGCTTATTGTTGAAGGCCATACAGTGCTGTATCATATTACCTCTTTTTACTTTAATGGTCAGTCTTACCTCCCTTTATCAAAGAGACAGAACATGCAAACCTATGTTGCTTAATAGCCATCGTCTTTAACCAAGTTTTATACCTAATATGGTGGGTGATGCATACATAGAAAGTGTCTTTTATTATGTTTAAGCACCAGATCTTTTTATACAATACAATGATAGTTGAGGTTTGGAGTTACCAATAGAAATTGAAAAGATTTATGATTGTCTTTTAAGTGTTGTAAAAAGTACAGGATTTTCCAAAAGATATAATCAAGTGACTTTTAGCTTCCATAAAATGAAAAATTTATACATGTTTTATACTTTTTTTAGTGTGTAAGACATGTGTATAACAAGATGATAGAAAAGAAATACACAATAGAAGGAGTGAAGTTTGTATTGTTATCCACACATAAAGACATGTTGTCGGCTGCTGTCACAGAACTGGCAGCTCTTGATGAGGTAAAGTGTATTTATTTTTGGATGATCTAAATCTAATTTTATTTGGAAGAGAATATTCATGCCTTGGAACATTAAACCATTTACCTTTTCAATTCACAATTTGGACTCCTGTTGCAGGATTATAACCATGAATATAGTCTTAAAACAGGATTTTGCGACAATCACCACAAATAATTTTGTGGGTCCCTGATTTTATAACTTTTTATAAGGGAGACAACCAGAACAGCAATAATAAGCTTATCAAAATAGATATTTCCTGAGGTCTCATTGTAATTCCCTGATAAAAGGGGCATTGTTAACATGCAAAGATTTTGAACTGGTATAGGAATTTTGAGCGGTATTCCTCTTTCTGTATGTTTCAACTTTTTAAAAAAGATGCTCAGAAAAAACTGTTGAGTACATAAAGCAGCATTCGATGTAAATAGAGGTTAAAAATTAAAAACCAGTTTTTAGTCACTTTATTGTTTGCACCATAGAAAGCATCCATTAATGATGCCAAACAATGTAGATAGCCGTACAGATAGAGAAAGAAGTATACACAATTAGCATTTTATTTGGTTAAATTCATATGTGTATTTATTTTAATGTTTATGTTTAATTTTAGGCAAAAGATGATGAAGAGTTGTTTGATCTCCTGTTAAAGAGAAGTCTTCTGCCACAAATTGTTAATACAGTTTATTACAAACCTGTGATTGGTTATCTGTTAGTCAATCAGAATGTGGAGGAACAATCACATGACAATATGTTATTGAAAACAGTAGCCAATCAGCTTAATGACAATGGATTCAAAGCAGAGGCTGGTTCTTTAATGTTGCAATCTAGATCAGCACATTCAATGCTTCAGACTTTTGGTTCTGCATTGGGAGCTGTAGGGAAATGGCTCAAACATTAATGTTGTATTAAGTTTATTATCAATAAAATGCTCAAGATAATTCTCTTTTTTTTCTTCCAATGTTTGTTAAAATAAGTAATTTTATTTTGTCTCCTTTACCAAGTTGCAAAGGTGAGATTTAGGCGTGCTGTTTCTGGCAGATTCAGCAGTTTATTACAGATTGTAATTATTAAAGTCCATTTTAAGGGGAGCCACTAATAGTATGATATTTAATAAGCAGTTGTTTTAGCATTGACACATCTCATTTCTTTGGAGATTTTTAAGTCTTTCCCCCTCAATAATGCATAGTTTACAAATTAGGTCAGTATAAGATAGGCCACTAATTGCAAGTCAATCATATATGAAATGCAGTTAAATAGGCATTGACACATGTCGTTTCAATTGAGATTTTTTGGCCCATTTCTTCACTCATTGTTCATTGACTTTAAAATTAGCAAAGTCTATATTTCAAAGTTTGTGATAAGGTCAGTTTAATGGAAACCACTTTTGTAAAACAGTTATATTGTTAAACAGTTGTATAAGCATCAGAACATTTCGTTTCAATAGAGATTTGTTTGGTTCTGCACCTTCAAAATTGGTATTTGCTGCAGCTCAAATAAACATGTGGCATTAAGGAGCAAGAGTAAAGACTGGTCGGCCACAGATTCGTTGGTCAATGTTAAGTTTTTGTGGATTTGTCTATCCTCAGATACTATAAGCATAAGGTAACTATATTTGGTGTATGGAATGATATACATCTCTTTCTAGCAGGTTTTTTCAAAACTTGAACTCATTTTCACAGATCATTGGTCAATGTTAAGTTTTTTTGGTTTTGTCAGTTTATCCGATTCCATGAGCAATAGGTCAACTCTATTTGTTGTGAAGAATGATGTCTGCCAGGGTTTATCTGGACTTGACCGCATTTTCATAGTTCATTGTTCAATGTTGACTTTTCATGGTTATGTCTTTTTTGTCAATATTATAAGCAAAAGGTCAATTATATTGGTGTGTGGAAGGATGACCTTGGCCTCATTTTTATACTTCATTGATCAATGTACAGTACACCTTTATTGCAAGTTTTGAAGCATGCACAAATGCAAAATAAATTATAATGCTTCTGCATAGTAAATGCTATGTTCAGTAAGTTATATGGGTATTATCTAAGTTTCTCTTTTGACAATTAAGGTATAAGTATGTAAAACGCAGGAATGCAAAAAATTCAACCATTTAAAAGTTTTATTTAATTTTTTAGAAGACAGAACACTTGGAAGCATATCTGACCCTGACCTTATTTTCATAGTTCATTGTTCAATGTTGAATTTTCATGATTATGTCTTTTTTGTCAATACTACATGTAATAGCAATACTGGTAGGTCAAATATATTGGTTTGTGGAGGGATTGTATGGTGCACATGTTGTCTAGCAGGGTAAATCTGACCTTGGCCTCATTATTTTGCTTCATTGATCAGAAGTATAAGTATGTAAAAAGCAACAAAGCAACAAATTCTTTCAATTAAAATTTTTATTTCATTTCTTATAAGACGGAACACTTGGAAGCATACAACATAATACATATCACTGACTTAAAAGCTTGTATAAAATAATGAGTCGAGTATGTTCACACGAGGTATAAATGTACAAAAAAACATGTAAATATATTATGACAAATATAGGATTATAAATAGGAATGATGCAACCAATGAATTTTTGAAATACATGAGATACTTTCTAAAAAAAATGCATACTGGTGTATGATTCAAAATACTGTTGTATTTCCTATAGGATTAGAATATGGTATCCACACTATCTTTAAAACTGACATTTTTGGTTTCAAGTTCAAAAGACACATTATATGCGAGACACTTCGGAAATATTTTAATTTGTTAAAATTTGCATGAGAACAAAATTTGGGTTTTAAATTCAGGGCATCTCATAAGAAAAACGTTTTACCGGTATCATGTCTTTCAGGAACATTATAAAAAACCTCTTACAATTCATAAAAATTCATGCATTGACTGTCTGGAAATATATCATATTAAACTGGCCTGTTTCTGTTGTTCGTTACAATCATTTATAACAAATAATTAGACACATTTAAATATCTTGAAAAACATTCATAATATAACATTCAATATGATGTGTTTTGGTCTTCAATTCTTTTTAATTTCTGGATATAATACCCATTTGAGATGGGATATCCCAAATGATCACTTGTAAGTTGCCTAGATTTGGAAATAAAAAAGGTGGAAAGGTCATAATTAATTTATTATACCTTTAATGTCACAAAAACAAACAAGAAATGGGACAATTAACAATGTCAATGAATAACAAACATGATCATGACCAAAGACATACAAAGTCCACTAAAAAACCTCTGATGAAGCAAGATAAAACCTTTCCAAAAAATGGGCAAAAATTTTGTTTAAGAGTTGACCAGATTTTGCTCTACAAGTGGTACCTTTTACATGGGACATATAAGACAAAAACCTTATTATGTTGAAATTAAGTTGAATAATGCTATCCCCAAACGAAAATTGTTTTGTCAAAACACACACTTTCTCAGAATTCCTGGCTTCAAATATCAGCAGTGTCTTAATGTTATTAAAGAATTTAAAGCCAGCTGAAATTGCCTTAGTCATTTGATGGTTATAATACAATTATTATTCTATTCTTAGAGAGATTGTGATTTAAAAGACATGACCGCTTTCATTTTACATACAAATATTTGTCAGATTTAGAACATGGAATAATCTGCACTTCATTTATTTATTTAAATATAACTTGTTTTTATACTGGCAGTGCAACAACATCATAATAATGCCCAATGTATCCAACATATTCCATGATAATTTTCCTTTTAAACAAGCAATATCACCATGACAATTTTACACCTTTTAAAAAAGAAAAATACTGAGGAAAAATACAACTTGACAAATAATTTGCCCTACAATGAACTTGCAGTAAACAAGCCTTCTTCGTTAAAAGAGTATAAATGGCTTACATTATTAAGCAAACATTTCTATAATTTACTCTCTGCAATTGCAAAAGCTTTCCTCACAGTTCATGATATATCACTATAAAAAACCAATACAATCCCCTAACCGTTACGTTGCCTTTTTATGATGGACAAATAAAAGTCACCCTTTGGACGATTTTCTCTCCATTTTCTTTCTTCGCAGGTTTTGCAACATTTGACCTTGACAAACATTTTATTACAATGTCCCATACGCCGTAAAGCACGACATACTTTATAACTCATAAGTGTGTTTTTTCAACTCTGAAAGATAATAAAGAGAATTGTACTAAGTTGAAGTATTTTTACTACCCATATGAACATATTAAATTGGTTATTGTAAATAAAGCCAAACTGGCAGCATTATTAGTCATAAAACAATCACTGAAAATATCTTACACAAAATATCTTTTATTTCAAGTCATATGAAAGGAGTGACTGGTGAAAAAGACTGTTATGCCAATTCTTGAACCAATGCTTAAAAATATCATAAACCTTGTCTTCTTTGCACAATTTTTTCATTTTCTCACATCATTTTCGCATAATCCCCCAAAAAATCAAATACATAATAAAATGCGGCTGGAACATGCTCTCTGCTTAAACCACATGGTAACTAAACCCCGGATGAAATAACAAGGGGAGGCAAATCTAGCACACGGCGTTGTAAATTAGGTGCAATGAGAGTTGCCTCCCATTGTATGCAATCGTCAAAAAAAATATTTAAATCGACCAGTGTTGTTGTGAAAATATGGCAGCTAATTAATGGTCGTGTTTTGAAGCTGACGTTTACCGATTGTGACTTTGTCACCTTTGTAAACACTCAACAAAGAAGCATGGATATTCAGGTAAGCATTTGTATAACATGTACAGAAAGGTATAGTTTATTTCAACGACGGAGGAATGTTTACATTGGTTTTCCCCTTCACACTTGCATATTGTGAATCACCAGATTTTTACGAGAAAGGCCACTCTGCATACAGAAAATGTTTGTTTACAGACAAGAGAAGCCAGAGATAGAGGCCATGTATCTTTACTGGGCAGACTAACATCAGTAACACAAAGTAAGTAGATAATAAAGTATAAGGCTCCTTGTTTTCCAGGTTTTTTCCATTGTTTTTCATGAGGAACAGTCATGATGAAAAACAGGAATTGCTGTTCGTTTGAAATTTTTTCCTTAATTCATGCTAGAAGTACATGTATATCTAATGGGGAATGAATTTCACAAGACTTTGCGAGATTAATGGATTTTGGTAGCGTCTGACTGAAAAACTACAGGAATTGCTCAATAAATTAACCTGGCACATAATATTAATCACAAACAAATACAAGTTTTATCATAAAGTAGATATATTTTGTCATATAAAATTACCAAAATAAGTGTGATTTATTTGATGTGAAGTATTTCATAATTTGTTTGAATTTGGGAATGCAATCGGCACCATTTACTTATTGCCCTATTTGCATTCTGTCTTCTTCGGTAACAAAATGAATGCAATTATAACAAATTTGAATTGACAGATTACAAGTTTGACATAGTAGCATTACTTACCACATCTTCTTATATCTATTTCAATTAAAAATTCAAGATCATGGGTACAAACTCTGTTAAGGATGCTGATCTCTAGATCAAATGTTAAATGTCTTCCACAATTATAATATTGTATATGTCCAAAAAGAAAAATATTATTAATATATTCTTATCTTAATTTTAGGAAGTATTTGGACATTTTTGAGAATTCTTGGAATACCAATCATGTAAGTCAGTATTGTAATGTTTGAAATAATTGTTCATAGACTATGAAGGTTTTTGAATGTAAATATAAAAAGAATGTTTGTAATGACTGCCGATGAAAAAACTCCCCTCAAGAGACCAACAGACATAGATATTGGTTGTTTTAGACATTTCATACCCATTTAGGAAATATTTTTGAAATCAGACACACTAAAGTACTGAATAACCAATTGATAATACGAGTTATGTAAATGAAAATATCAGGACAGATTACGAAAATGTTATTGATTTATTTCTTTCAATTGATACAATTGTATGAAATTATATTCTATGTTAATTGTTTTCATAAAAATATTTGAAACAATTGGGTTTTTTTTATCATTGTTACACAACATTAGAACTTGCAGCTTTCATGACAAACATCAAATGTGGTTCCAGTTGTATTGAACTTTTTAAAGACAAAAAGGGCGAAATTATACAAGTATTTATATTAGATCTCAAGCTATAAATCACCCAGTGCCTCTGTAAACAATCACAGATTGGTTGTGTACCTAGTCTTTGAAACTATCACATATGATATGGTATATATATATGTTTTGTTCAAAAACACAAACTGACTCACTAATTATCTCCCTTTCATTTTATTGAATGTGTAAAAACAATGTATTATATCTGACAAAAAAGCCAAAATAGTTCTGTTGAATAATTTCTTAAATTGAACATACAAAATTATCTATAAGCAGGTTTCTTCTTCTATCACTCACAGATTGGTTATAGTGAATAATAATTTGAAAAATATCTATTTGTAAACTAAGAATGCTTTTTTATGATATTTGTTGTTTATAAAAAAAAGAATTAACTGCAGGTCAGCAGAGTTATTGGTTGTCAACTATCATGGAAGACTGAAAAGCTACCTGGTTGATAGGGACAAAGGTTTCCAAGCACGACATCACTTCCTGTTCAACCATCAGTACCCTTTAGGGATAAGTTTTATTGTGTACTATGAGTCAGCTAAAATTCTATTGGTGGGAGGGCTTGGAATGCAGACAGAGATTGCACTGAGTCGATCAATGGAAGAAGGTGTGACAGCGTGGAGAATTTTATCTGATTATCCTTATTATAAGATGGTGACGGATTATAAACAAGATTTAAAACAGGTACTTATAAAATAATAATTGGAAACAAGGGGAAAAAGGATAACAGTTTTTTTAAAGAAAAGTTTTATTTAAATGTCTTACAAGAAATATTTCGATTTGAATTTAAGGTTATTCTGTTCAGTTTTAGAATAGATTTATTCTGTTCCTCAATTTTGTTCATTTTATGAAGTTTTCAAAACAAACAAAAAATTCTTTTCTGAAACTTCAGATGAAATTGTGAGTGATATTTGTTCTGTTCTTAAATAATGGAATAATATTTATATATTTTCCCACGATTGATTCTTTGCATATCTTATTTTGTAATTGAAAATCTTATTAAAGTAAGTGACTATTTTTACTACAGGCTCAGCAAAAAAGAACCTTGATGAAAAGACTGAAATCTGTAAATGGTATCTTCAAAAGGAGACCCCATGTTCAGGTAAATAATAATATTATGTCGTGTTCACTTTTGAAAGCTTTTATGCTGTGAGATAATCAACATTATCTAAAGTAAACTAGATTTGTCTCATTGACTTATATCAATACTTTCATCTACATTTTCTTGTCTGAGTAGTCAATCTACAGAATGAACTAAAAAAAGGTGCAGATGGTCAGTTATGTGTGAATCTTAAAACTTTAGAAATAAGGATATTAAGTAGGTGTGAATAAATCCCACCACCAATCATTATCCCACCACCTAAAATTGTAAACATCTGCAGGTTATATAAGAAAAACAAAGCTTTTTAAACAGCATACATATTTAATTGTAAACTCTATAACATTTTGTAGACACAAAGAAATATCATGAATGTCTATTCTGGTTAGCATGGTTTATTATCACATTGAAATTTTCCTTATTTTTTTCTTTTTTTTTAAAGAATTTGACTGAAATATTTGCATGTCTAAAAATAGTTACATTTTTCATTGAATAACTTTCTTGAAATAATTGTGTTGTAAAAATGATAAACAGATGTAACCTGCCTAATCCAACACCCTGAGTACTCCAACATCCTGCTTTAACCGACACATTTTCATGGTCCCAAAATATGCCTATCCTTGCAGAAAAAAACCTGAGTATTCCAACACCCTGCTTAATCCAACATTTTTTTTCTGGTCCCCTAGTGTGTTTGATAACACAGGTTACACTGTATACCATATTTTTGTAGGATGGAGTATTTAAACTGTGTATTTCACCAGATGACAAGTTAGTGGTAGGATTACATTACTCTGGGAAGCTGACCATCTGGAGACTACCATCACTGAAACTTTACCATTGCTGGGGACTTGAGGAGCAGGTACAATATCTGATTTAAGTTAATAATTGTAATTGCAATTTATTACATTTTCTGGTGTTGCAGATACAGATAATTTCATTGTTAACTTTTACTTGATTCTTTTGTTTGATTATATTTATAGAGACAAAAAAATAAACCAAATTGTTGTGCTTCTTTCGCTTTGTGAATAAACCCATGCTCTAAATCCACTAAAATTTGTTTGCACATGCATATATTAACTACTGCAGAATAATGAATTTTATCAAATTGACATGCATTTACTGTGAAAGTACTTTTATTCTTGGGGTACCAATTTTCGTGGTTTTCGTGGATGACTTTATACAACCATTGTCCAAATCAAGGCATGGAAAGATCCCCATCGGTAGGTTTGACTACTGATATTATCTACATTAGAGAATATATTGTATAACGCTAAATCTGAGAATACTTTAAAAGCCTTTCAAAGGCAAGATATTCATACAAGACGAGACATGACAATAGCAGTCACAGAACTACAACCGCATGCAGGATTATACCCATTTAATCTTTATAACCTAAACTGTACAACTTTTGATCTTTTAATTCTCATGTAAAATTTTTTTGATCGATGAAAGTCAGATTTCCGGTATTGATATGCTAGTAGGATAAAGTGTTCATTTTATATCCTAATAGTTCTCGTATACATGGGAAATAATAATGTCATGCTGGGCTTGATTTTGATAAGAATTATTTGACAATTCAAGATACGTTTATAGCATTTGTTTATGTAACTGTTTTCTTTAGGTGGCATGTTTATGGCCTAATAAACACCTTTGATGTTCTTTAATCTGTTGATCACTTTATCATGGATTAATTAGTGTTATCACTACGATTTACACGGGTCAATGTTTACTTTGCAATTTCCTTCAATCAAGACTTTTTGTAACCTTCGTTACTAAAGGCTTTAATTTTTTTTTTTTTTAGAAAACTAAATTCCACGAATTTAAAAACCCACGAACATGTAAATATCGCTCAAACCACGAAAATTGATACCCACGAATTAAAGTACTTTCACAGTAATATATTTCATTAACTTAAAACACTTCCAAACTCTTAAATGATGCACATGATGTTACTAATTTATTTATTATGACTGTAATGTGTTGCTATTCGAAATTGACATATTTGACCTAGATACGACAACCCGACAACTGTTAATGATGGCTGTTCAAAACTCCTCCCTCTAAAAAAATCACATTGCCAGTCGATTGCTTGGTTATAAACAAAAAGGAAGGTTCATGGAAGAGCCTATACTAACGCTCTAAACTTATACACATCGGACTTAAAAATTACCTTAATTGTCCTAATCAGAATGGATATAATTGATGCAAGCTATATTTTATTGTACTTTTAACATGGGAAGCCATTTTTTTCGTGTTATTTTAGCCCTCACTATTGCTCCGGCAAAAATAAAGTATAGCTTGCATCAATTATTTCTTAACTATTTAGCTTTTTTCATAAAATACACACAAAAAAACCATTGTGTTTCTTCGAAAAATGAAAAATATTGTGATGTAAAATTAGTAATGTTAATTAAAATCATATATTGGTTTTTTTTTTTATAAAAAACAAGAAAGTGTTTATTGATAATTTTGCTTTTGTAGCCTAATTTTGATGAGATTAGTCCAGAGTTTACAGACAATCCACAGCGAGGGAAGACTCTAAAAGGTGAGTTGTTTTTCTAATGAAATTTTTAAACAAAATTCATGTAAAAGAGTTAAAAGTACAAAAATGTATTCATGTTTAGTCTAGTTTAATAAATGGATTACCATTTGTTTTGTATTACTAAGTATGATTATTTCTTTTTAGATTTGGTTCCATGTAAAAATCTAGTAGATGTGAATTGGTGGGATAGTAAGGTAAAATATAACCACGTATTACATGCTAAAGTTTTCCACTTTCTCTAAAAATAGATTTTTTTTAAAAACTGTATGAATAGTGAGGTAAATATAATCAGGTTTTACATGCAAAAGTTTCCCACTTTGGCTCAACATCGATCTTATGTTTTTTTTAATTGTAACTAAAAATGTTTTAAACATTAATATGACATACTTTTAAGGTCTTTAGTATCTGTAAATTTTTTTTCTACATTTAATTCTTTGAATTATTTCAATAAATTGATAATTAATTGCAAAAAACAAATGCCCATTCTATAAAAAAATCTATATTCACTCAATATTTAATCCTAGCCGGCTTAGAAAGGTTTAGACAGTGGAAGATCTTTATAGCCGATCAAGGTTGTTAAACAAGCCCATAGTAGTTACAGGAAAGGAAAATGTAGCAAAATTAATTATATTCAGGTAGTTGATATGACAAAGGAATAGGGTTATATTATTTTCACATCCTATGCTAAGGTTTATTCTTGTTTCAGTCACTTATTCTGTCTCGTTGTACTGGTTCAGTGACAGTTTCATCAACAAAGACTTTGAAGAATTTACTAGGAACCTCTCCGGAATGGTTTGAACCATCATCCCGTGTGACTGGGGTTCATCATGATGGATTTCTAGGATTAGAGGTAAAGTTGACACATTTACTTTAGTTGTACAGTGCATTTATTTTTATACCAGGTTTTGTTAATTTTGCTCGCTTAGCTTGAAATTATGAACGTTCAAGCTTGGCATTATTTTCTTACTGACACATATACACCTTATCCCTATTTGTCTGCCATTACTGGACATCACAAAGGTTCCTGTAAAATTTTGATGTCATTATACAAAATATATGACGCCACAATGGAAAGGTGATTGTTGTATGGGAGTTGGAAGTGGGACAGATTCTTGGGTCAACCTGTAATAGCGATAAGGTGTATTCTAGTTCAAGATCTTTCTAGGAAGAAGGAACAATTTTATTTTGCACTATCTGAATTTAAGTCTATACGCAATTCCTATAATAAAGGTACAATTTTTTCCTTGAAGGTTGAATGTGTGTTCCCTCAGAAAAGAAGACTTGGTGATACAACTGAAGAAGAATTTGAAGACAGTGATGATGAAGACACTTCTTTTGTTTCCAAGACAACCAAACTAACAAAAGATGTCCTTTATTATGTTACAGACATGGAAAGATTTCAACCACCAAGAAAAAGACCAAAGTAGGATTAATAGATGTTCAGAAATCAGAAATAAAGTGTTAACATCATTAATATATATTATGGCACAAACAAAAGTATTTTGAAAACTAAAAATTAATTCAAAGTAGCATAATTAAGTTATTACAAAAATAGTTGATCAAACTTAATAGTCATAGCATTATACAAATGCTAAGGAAGAACAGTGATCTATTGATGAGTTCAGATGTAATTGGTGTATTTTTGTATTAGGTTAGATGTACAGATAATTTTTTAACAATTACTTTTTTGTCATTTTTCATTATTTATTTCAGAATAATTAACAGAACATACAGACTTGTGTGTCTCAAATCAACGACCACAGAAGAATTGTATACTAGAAAGGTGAATGAAAATTGACATCAAAATTAATCATATAAATGTAGTAAAGATAGGATTTTAGACATAACCCCAGTGGAAGATATATATATATCTGTGTTCATTGCATTGTACAGTAAAACCTGTATAAACCGACTATGATAAAGGGCGGGTTTGGACAGTGAGCTGGTTTATTCAGGTTTCCGTTTTGACCGGAAGTTAATGACTTATGAAGTCCGATATTTTGCATGTAAAAGTTCTCTCTGTCAGATTGTTAATTATTTCTGATAAATTAAAATTCATTTTTCATTGTTTGCATTTGCATCATAATACTCGCGTTGTTTGGATTGTGAGACGAGAATTTCGATTTTCTTCCATGATTGTTAATATGAAACGTTGGAATGCCATGGCCGATTAAAAAGCCAGAATATTATCAAACGTAATTTCATCACTATCGAAACGTTGTCGTACAGAGTACAACACCCATTGATTGTTGCCATCCGGGTGTTTTTCATTATCAAGGTCATGTGTTTAGGGGTTAACAACAGGGAACCCAGGATTTCAAAATCACGATGTAAATTGCTTACCCCAGGATTTTTAAAATTTGTTCATCCAAGTTACAACGTAAGTTCAATCCGAGATATATTCGATGTGTCTTTTCGTTTAATTGACATGTTTATAAAGTTTTCATAAATAATACAGCTCACTCCTGTACGATTGTCAGTTCACAGTTTAACACCTGACTAATTGATTATCCCGAAAAGCCATATTGTATAAATAAATATGTTTTGATTGCATATCGATTTTAAAATTAATTAGACAAACCAGGTTTGACAGGTAATAATTAATGTAATTAAGAGTATTGGGACTGCATAATAAGACCGGATATCGGAATACACAGGGTCCGGTTTACAAAGGGTATTTTAACAAAGCCTTTGAAGGGGAAAAAATGGGACTTTAATTTTCGGCCGGAATGGACAGGAAACCGGTTTATTCAGGGTCCGGTTTAATCAGGTTTGACTGTAACATTGATATCTATGTTTACAAGATCCCCATGAAACATATTGTAGGTTTGAAATTTTATAATCAAAGGGAAAACTTGTATAAAAAAAAATGTGAATATGACCTATCCATGCAACTAAACTTAATTAATAGGGTCAGTCGATTCAATGTATAAGTATTTTAAACATTCTTATCAAGGATACATATATGAAAGAAGACCAATTCTATTCCTCTTTTGACTTATTGATTGCAATGGATTAACAGCCCCCTTTTACCCCCATTAACACTGTTGTTCAATTGGTTTGGCTGGAAATTAAAAAAAAAAAAACTTTAATATTTTCAGTTAGTCTAAACTTTCTATTGTTGCTTTTCCTCAAGTTTATGAATATTTACTTGTAGTTACATATTTGCTGCATGTAGATGTGTTCTATTAATTACACATCAATTTATTTTTTTCAGATTGACCATGAAGAGTATGGAGAGGCATTAGAGCTGGCTAAAGCTTACAGTCTAGATACAGATAGAGTATACCAGAGACAATGGAAGAAATCTGATGTATCTATTGCATCTATTCAAGATTATTTGGTGAGAACATCAATTATTTTATGAATAAAAGATTTTAAAGGATAACAGAAGTTATCAACAATATTGGACAGTACAAATATAACATGTCTATAGTCCAACAACTGACTCCTCTGGAAAAATTTACAAACAAAGACAAACATCAAGAAACAACACAGGGTCCAGATAACCTGGTTTGGTTTACATACAAAATGTGTTGGGGTTAAAACCTGTTTTTTGTGCACACAAACCTTCTTTTGTATTTCTAGACACCAAGAAAACACACTATAAAAAACATGAACAGTGCAGCTTCCAACAGGATGATCACTAACTAATACAAGAAAATATAAAAATACATGTACACATATTTGGAAACCAGGGTCAAATGTACCTTACTGCAGGAACCAATGATTTACAGCTGTTGTGGTTGGATGATATTTGTTTGGTATTTATTAGTTTATTCCTGTATTAAAGGGGTTTGCTAAAATGTCTGCCATTGCAAAGCCATGTGAAAGGAACTGAAAAAAATACTGTAGTTGAACTTTATGAACAGGACAACATTTTAAGATGTGAGATCCTCTCTTTTTTGTAAACATTTTTGTTGTTTTCTGGCTTCTTCTTTTCTGTGATCAGTAACGAAATCTAACATGAAACATTTTTGTTTATTGGAAATTCATGTAAGAGAAATTATTGTACTATTTCAGAGTAAGATTAAGAAAAGATCGTGGGTTTTCCATGAATGTATAGAAAGAATTCCTTACAACATAGATGCCATGAGAGAATTGTTAGAGTTTGGACTTAAAGGGACAGATTTACAGGCATTGTTGAAAAGGGGGAGGATGGAGGAAGGAAGGTCAATTTACATTTACATCAAAACGGTTCATTTTCTTTGATTTTTTTATAAATTCAGAGGTGGCAGTGTTACTCACAACAGTGTACACTATTTGTGTAAATCTTTATATTTTATAAGGTAAAAGATCTGGATCCTGCATACTTTTGTATGCAAATACCTTATGTTTTGAAGTTTCTGTCTGTCATATGTCCACTGACCTTGACTTCATTTTCATTGTTCAGTGCCTGTTTTTTTTTTGTCATAGGAATTTCTCACTTATTATGAGTAATAGAATAACGAAATTTGGTATATGTGTTCCTTGTAATGTCTTAATATCCAAATGACATTGTTCACCCTGACCTCAACCTCATTTCATGGATCAGTGAGGAAGATTTCACCCTGACCTCAACCTCATTTCATGGATCAGTGAGGAAGATATAAGATTGGTGGTCAAGTCAGTATCTCAGATACTATAAGTTATAAGTCAACTCTATTTGGTGTATAGAAATTGTAAAATGTACATATCAGACTGGCTTGTTTCATCTGACCTTGACCTTTATTTCAGGGTTCAATGAACTATGTTTAGCTTTTTGTGGTTTGGTCTATTTCTCAGGTACTTAAAGCAATAGAGTAACTGTATTTTGTAGATGGAATGATTATAGGTAGTAGACTTCAGCAGGTCGAGAACTCTAGATTTTCTGACGTCAAAATATATTTGCATAGTAATTTCCAAAACACAAGGCCAATATGGCCTTGAAAAACTGACTAATCGACTCAATGAACTACAATGCATTGTGGGCTACTACGAGTAAACTACTACATAAAACACGTGGAATTAGTGGGAAAACAGTCAATTGATATATTGTCTGGGACTCTCATTACCAAAGTTTTTATTCTACAAATATATTTAATGTAAAATATATAACGTAATGTTCAATTTGCATGCTCAGATTAAAAAAAATATTGTTTATTGGCTTCACGATTCGACTTTCTTTTTCGCCTTGCAAAAGTAGTTGAACCGGTTTTGTGCATTGTTATGAATTGAACCTGCATTAATTTCACGACATGACACAGTGAAATATCCAATGAAGTGACCACTGTCCAGTAAGAAAATCATTTGAGCTCTTTGAAACATGTATAATGTCATTGTAAAATCATTTCTGCCTAGAAAAACACGAAACTATCATTGAAACACTTCTTTCTGTACTGAATGTGTATTTTTTTTTATCAGGACCTGAACTAATAGTAAGAACATCATAATATTCATTATGCTAAAAAGAAGTGTTATGAAAGCGGCAGGGGCAGGTCCAGCCATTTTAAAAAGGGGGGTCCTAACCCTGGACAAAAGGGGAGGGGGTTTCAACTACATGTCCCCATCCAAATGCACTGATCGTCCAAAAAAAGCGGGTCCATCCCCCGAAACCCCCGCCCCCTGGATCCACCACTGAGTGGGTACGGTATATAGCTCAATACATTTTTTATAGTTTCATCCATCGATAATATCCGTTTGTTGCTAATTTTATCACAAAATATACCTCAGAGGTTTTTTTATCGTTCAGCTGCTGTCCTGTTGACATATGTAAAATATCTCCAATATTAAAAGTCTCTGGATCATAGTGGGTGCCATATTACCTATTTTTTTCTTCTAAAACGTGCTTTGTATATAGAAAAAAGAAGATGAGGTATGAGTGCCAAATGAGATATCTTTCCAACAAAGACATAATTTAGTAAAGTAAGCAGTCATAGGTCCAATGCTGAAAAGTAAGCTATTAATGACCCAAAAATTACTTGTGTAAAACAATCCAAACAAAAAAAAAAAACCAGCCCAATTAAATATATAAAAGGACAAGAAATCTATCCCATAAAAAAAAAAATATTGTATAGGAGCCTGTATTTCAGTGCTTGTCGTTTGTTTATCGTTCATTTTTTTTATATAATTAAGGCCGTTAGTTTTCTCGTTTGAATTGTTTTACATTGTCATATCAGAGACTTTTATAGCTGACTATGCGGTATGGGCTTAGCTCATTGTTGAAGGACGTACGGTGATCTATAAATGTTAATTTCTGTGTCATTTTGGTCTCTTGTGGACAGCTGTCTCATTGGCAATCATACCACATCTTCTTTTTTATTATAGATCCAAGGCTGCAATTTTCACAAAACATATCAAATTTTCCACCTTGTCGCACATACATATGGATAAAATCATTACAGGCTTATTTCCTAATGCATGTGGAGCAAAACTTTGGTTAGCTTGCTTGCTTTGTTTGTATATTGTACAAAATATCAAATATACAAGTTAAACTATGCCTATATATATAAATATATATTGTGTAAAGATGTCAATCTTATTTTCAAAGCTTGTATAAACAACTATACAAACAAAGCAAGCAAGCCAACCAAAGTTTTACTTTGCAGGTTTAAGAAATCAGCTGTAATGATTCTATTCAGTTTGGCAAATGTCCGAGCCCGTTCAAAAACAAACAAACTGAAACTACAGTTGCTGACTTCACTACCTTAAAAAAAAAGGGAACAGTTTGGAAGTCCCATATACTGAAATGTGACCAACATAAATACTTACAGATTTGTTAACACTACCATGTATGTAAATATTTCTTCGCCTTTTTTACGAACACAAAATTCAAGGATCCCACATTTGCCTTTAATTATCTACACGAACATTGCTGTACTCTTGAATATCAGCACCGGCTGTTATCGACGGCTTACTTTACACCAGTAAATTTGTCTCATGGGTAATTGTGTTTTTTCGCTGTTGTTTCGTTGCTTCTGGTGGACAAATACATGAAATCTCTGTGCCATCATCAAACATGTTAATGGCTATATATCGGGTAATTCAAACCATTTTTTCTTCGCATAGAAAAAACTCTTCGTTAATCTGAGCATGGAAGTAATACTTTATATCACGAATTATAAATGAGGATACACAAAATGAAAAACAAAGCGAAATTGTGAATCCCGCATTGCACGAAAAAATGGGTTGTATTGAGTAAATAACATGTGTTGTTGGTTGATTGTAAACACGTAGTAGTCCATCATGCATTGCGACTCGTTTAGTGGATTGGTCAAAAATATAGGTAAAAATAATTTGCGTCACATGTAAATAAACAATTACATGTGCGAAAACATAAGTATGCTAATTTATGCATTTCCATATAAGGTAGTGGTCCCGACCTGTTCAGGGAGGTTTCATCTGACCTTGATCTCATTTTCATGGATCATTGTCAAAGTAAATTTTTAATGGTTTTGTCAGTTAATGATGGTCAGATACTATTGTTTTTGTTAAGAGGGTAGTCTATAGGTTTGTATGTACAACTTTTTGGGGATACTCAGTAAACACTCAATTTTACTTTAATGTTTTACGATTTTTTTTGCTACATGTAAAAGGTCTCACTTTGACTTTGAGATGAAGAACAGCAATAGAAGCACTGTTCCTTAGCTTTTTGTTTTGCGTTAACTGATTTTGTGTCATCTAACAATGCCCCATATCCTTTGTTTTTCTATTATATTAAAGGAGTTTGTTTCTCATGAGTAATTACGTTGTTCCTGCAGAACTTTCTGTTACATTACAAATAGACATGTGTCTACCCTAGGCCTGATAAGTGAAAGACCAGATGTTGTACAAATAAACTATCATAAATAAGGAAGCTTAGGTCATTACAAATATAGTCAACCAGTTCGGTGGAAATTTGAATACCTATGGGGACCATGGTGGTGAATTTGAAACTCAGTTATGAGATAGCTAATGAAAAAAAAGAAAACTTAAAAACCTGATTGAGTCACTTTTAAGATAGTACATAGATAACCAAAATAAAAGACCATGTGATAAATTGATGTATGAATGTTTTAGATAATGTACCCAAAAGTTAACAATGATTGTTCATTTGATCATACAATTTCTAATGTAGCTTAATTGGGAGTAGGTCATCAGGCCAGTCTTCAATATACCAAACCATCAATCCATGATGGTACAACTAACTAGCTTGAGCTTCATTTTGAGGCTGCTGCAAAATTTAATTGTTGGTGGGAAGATACCAAAGTTTTCAAGCTTATTACATGTATGAATGGTGCTGCTTTATTAATCTTTCATGAACCTGATATTGAAATAGATAATATCGCAGTATATTGTTATTGGATATTAACCAAAAGGTTAGCTCATGAAAACCTGAGATGTTTATATTTGACAATTTGATGATTGTACATGTATAGGTATCCCAGGCCTATCTTTACAGTAACTTGCCATACTGTGACTATAGCTATACCTGTTTATTTCTGTGTCATTTTGGTGTCTTGTCTCATTGACAATCATACCATATCTTTCTTTTGAATATAATGATATAATTTAATTTCGTATGTAACATGTCTTCTGATTGGCTGACAGTGTTTTGTTTATCAACTCATAGAAATAATTTTGTCATTTGAACGTGGATCAGAGTTTTTTTTCATGATTTACTCCGGTTTGAATGGAATTTAGAATTAAATTATAAGGAATGACTGTAATATTTTGTCTGTGTATTTGAAATAACGTCAAGGGATTATTCTGAATTTATGACATTTAAAAAGCACTTATTGACCATGTTTTAGAATCTCCTATTTTACAAATCAATGTAGAAATCATTGACTTGGCCTTTCACTGTGCTCTGAAATGTTGATCTTTTTTAGCTACAGAGTAAAAGTTAAGACAACAGACAACACTTGAAACTGCAGCTTGTATGCGTACAAAGATGTCTGTGTGGCAGGGTTTATCTGACCTTGATCTCATCATTATAATTCAATTTCAATTTTGATTACTGTAAAAGAATAAGCAGTCAAGACATATCAGCATGTACAATCTTGTTGGTGTGTAGCAATTCCTAATATACATTCCATTGTTACAAAAATAAAAGGAGCAATAAGTTATAGTCAGTTTTATTGTTGTTCAAATAAGGCTTTACAATTTCACGCAATTATTTTATGAATTTGAAATACAATTTATTTTCATAAAAGCAAGAAAACAAGAATTATATCAGTACAGGCTATGGAAGTAATTGAAATCAGTAAATCAGAATCCAGAAACAGAATATATTTTGGCTTCGTTGGGTTCATCTTCATATGTACTACAGCCTATGTACAGTGTGCCTGTACTGTCTATGTCGAAAGAGAATGGACACTCAATACCTAACTGATCCTTAGTGTTAAGGTAATGAATGCACTCTCCTGTAGTATTGAGGATATGAATCATGTGATGATGATCGTCTGTAACTATAATGTTGTCAGATTTTGTAGCCACCAAATCTTGAGGTTTAAAAGTTTGTTTTTTGTTTATATCTGGATTACCGGTGTATATCCATCTCACTCCATTAGTTTTATCCAATGCCACTATTCTACCTCTTTCTTCTTCATCTAGCATATCAATGACATAAACGTTATTGTCATTGTCTGTAGTTATTCTTCGTGGAAGAGTAAATATCAATTTCCCTTTGTTGTCAGTGTGATACACTTTTTCTTTTTCTCCATCCATACTCATCATGATAACTTGTCTTGGACCATTGACAGGGAAGAGTTTTGGTTGGTTCTCTCTTACACCCACTAAGATCTTATGGTCACTTGTTACATGGACACCAAGTGTTATTAAAGGATTTACACTGAACTTTGTTGTATTCACTTTACTGGTGCCACAGGAAAGTATTGTAAGGTTTGATTCGTTTGTAGATAGAAGTAGGTCACCTGATGGTAGTAATGCCATGTTGAATATGGTTGTCTTAAAAGTGTGCAAATCACATAATGATTCATTTGTTAATTTTAATTTATAGAGTTTATGGCTAGGTAAACCAGACAACAAAATACTTCCGTCATCACAAAAGACTAAATCGTAAACCATTGCTAGCTCTGTTTTGTATTGCTTTATCACTTTAAATTCAAATATCTTTTGGTCATCATCAGATTCCTTTAATTCTCCAAGGTAGAAATCTTGAACTACATTTTTACCTGGGACAAACTTAGGCAACTTTTTAAATTTAGGGTTGGCAGGTACTATTCTTTGTTGTCTTGACGTTTTCTCCTCCAAATATACGGTGAAAACTTGATTAGCAATATTTGAATTTAAGGCCTGGTTTAAATTCTTTCTCCTAAGGTCTAAATCTTTGTTGAGTTTCTGTGATCTATTTCGAGCATTATTCACTGATTGCATCAGTATTTCCTTTCTCTGATCAAGTTCTTTCAAAAGTTTATTGGTATGCTTTTCAACTTCATCCTTTAATATTTTTTCTCGGTTGAGAATATTCTGCTTTTCCAATTCATATTTGCGGTCTTCTGAAGATTTCAAAATTCCAAGTTCAGATAATACTTCTTCATTTTGATCCATTTTCTCTTCAATCTCAGAATTGAACGTTTTCATTGATTTCAATGTAAGTTGATATCCTTCAGCTAGTTCAACCATATTGTGTTTGTTATGAATTTTTGTTATACACAAAGGGCAGACAACTACTTCACAAGATTGACAAAATAAGAAACAGTTGTGTTCACTATGAATTCCACATTGAATGTTACTTAAATCTAGTTTATCCTTAATCTGTTGGTGGTGAGAAGAAATGTCCTTTATATCTATAATTATATGCTGGTCAGTTGATTTCACTTTTTTATGAAGTTTTTGACATTTTGTACACAAGAGAAAGTCACACAGTAAACATTTCCATTTGATGGCCTCTGATTCCTCACACATCTGACATAACATTGGAACTTGTCCTTTCTGAAATGATTTTGATAACGCCATTATGGCAATTTAGCTTAACAATTTTGTCTCTAAGTATAAGTGATACTTGATGACTTGATTATTTCGGTTATCAAAATAATATCCTGGTGTTTACTGTTTTATTACCTAAACAGATCAAGATAATTTTTATCTGTCAAGGTTATATGTAGTGCATGATATCTAGATATTTGAACAATGTATCTAATACTTTGTACCTCTCACACGTCCATTTAGCTAAATATTTAAATAAAGAAATTAGTATTAAAAGTAATTGTTGATTTTACGTTATAAAGATCATAATATTTCTGTCCTTTTTCTAGTCAACTTCACAGTGATTTATTTTCTCAGTTTTCATACAATGTTGATGTATTCACAGAAGAGAAAATCCCACTTCGACATATTCTGAAAGATTTATATTGGTTGGTTTTTTTCTTTTCTAACTTGTGAGAAAGTCTCATTTTTAAACTGATATTAGAACTTGTGATATAAAATGTTTGTTAACAGCTAGAATTACAAATGCTTCAACTAGTTTAATCAGGAATTAGTCCTATTATACAACTTACTGAACCAAAAAGTTGTAGAACATATAGTTTTCAGTGACATTTCCTAATTTCTTTTATGATATATTAATCAAGTATTGATTTTGTTTATGTCCTCCTCAAAACAATGTACATGTAAAGTCTTTCTTGCTTATTCACTTCAAATTTTATTCTAAAACCGTATTTTAGGTTTATCCTCTGTGATCCAGAAGATGGTCTTTATGAAGATATAACATTAGATGAGTTCGATCCTGAAACACAGACAAAGAAAGAGGAATTGAAGAAAGCTAAACAAGAAGAAATGTTGAATGAACTGGAATTTAAAAAGTTAGTTTTAAATTATAGATAAAAATTAAAATATTAGATATATAGTTGTAGGTTGCATTTCTGTAAATATTGACAATGCAATTTCCCATAGGAACTCCTTTTACGGCAAAATCTGAATCACTTTTACTATGAAGTTTTGAAAAATATATTATGCTAGAATTGAAAGTTCATATGCACTACAATTTTTTTCAAAGGTCAAAATATAGGTTGTGCGGCATATTTTCAATGTTTATATGCCCTGAACTTCTCACAGTTTAAACTAACAGAGGCGGATTTAGAGGGGCCCCCTATTTGAGAACAAATTTGGTTGCTTATTTTGGGAATCACTGAAGCGCAATATTCTGTATACCTATAAATAAAAAAGATTGAAATATTATATTCAGTATATGATATATCTAATTTTATCTTTATCTAATTTCAGTCTGAATCTAGAACAGAGAGAAGTGTGTCGTGTTAGAAGAAAACTTCTTCAGTATTTGTACAGATTGAAAACTTATGAGGTAACATGATTTAAAAAAAAGAAGATGTGATATGATTGCCAATGCGACAACTCTCCACAAGAGACCAAATGACTCGGAGATTTTAACTACTATAGATCACCTTACAGCCTTCAACAATGAGCAAAACCCATACCGCATAGTCAGATATAAAAGTAAACGAAAAGGCAATGTAACTATGTAAAACAATTCAAAGCAGAAAGCTTTCTGCCTAATTTATGTACAAAAAATGAATGAAAAACAAATATATAACACATAAACAAACGGCAACCACTTGATTACAGGCTCCTGACTTGGGGCAGGCACATACATACAGAATGTGGCAGGGTTAAACATGTTAGCAGGATCCCAACCCTCCCCAATCCCTGGGACACTGGTGTAACAGTACAACTAAGAGTGAACTATAAAAATCAGTTGAAAAAGGCTCAACACAGATGGATGCAAATAGAAATACTACACAGAGTGGACATGAATTGTCTATATATTGTTAAATTTTATAAATATCAGTAAAATAAATCAACAAGAACACAAAGTGAATGATTTCCAGAGATATTGAATATAGTGTGGGTTTAAATACATCAGCTTTAAATTACTCCATCTCCATAAGCCTATTCCTTATTGCTTAAAAAACATTATGCAGGCTGTAGTAATATTTGATCTGTTTTTTTGCAGTGCATTCTGGGAGGTGTCCATGCAGCAGCAGAAAGGTTTAATGAAAAATTCTTCCAGAAATTCAGATCAGAAAACATAGTGGAGATTGCAGTTAATTATGCCAGGGTAGGTTTCCATTGTTACAGTGCATTTTGTGGATTTTGGTGTTCATTTAATAAGTGTTGCTGATTGGTTATTTTTTATGAGATCTTTATTGCCCACTGATTAAAAAATCAACTGCATTTTCTTATTAAATTTGACAGAAAATGTGTATGCATTAAAAAATATTTGGTTAAAAAATTTACTACTTGTCTTAGCAAGAAATATAGTGATAACAAATGATTTCTTATAATAAATTATTGGAAATTATAGTTTGTAATTTTTTCAAAAAGTTAGATCAAACAATTTCAGAAAGTATTTAGTGTTATAAAATGCATTTCAAATTTGGGAGATTCAAATTAAAATGGAAAATACTTATTCCAAAAGTATTCTTTTAAATATAACATTGAAAATATGGAATAATATTATGATGTACTTTCTTAATTCTTATATTTTGATAGTGTTTGTTTATATTAATAATTTATATTTACAGGATAATAATATAGAAGCCTTAGAAACTCTGTTCACCTTTCATTGGGAAGATCTAAGACCTCACAGGTAATTGTCAAAAGGTTATTGGAAACAATAATGTGTAGAGTATATTTATCTTTTTGACTTTAGCAATTTTGACTTCATTATCTAACAAAACCTTAATAACAATCCAAATAGAACTGACCACTTGCAAGACATTTTTTTTTATTGTTGCTTTAAATAACATTGCTGAATGAATATTTCATTTTAATATTGGTATGTTTTAGGTTAGGAATATTGTCTAATTTTCCAGAAACAACAAATCCACATGAATATAGGTCACTGCTACCAGAAGTTGGGTAAGTGATATAAAAGTTTGTTTCACAATATTTCTTTCTGCATTATTTAGATTCATTATTACATTTGTAATATTTTCAATATTAGTCTGTTAATAGATGCAAAGTAATATTATAGAAATAATTCTGAAGGTTTGTAGTTTAGTTAAATGATAATTTCATATACAGAATTTATATAGTTTTGCTAGTTAAGATAAAATTGTCCTTTTAAAGAATCCTCCACTACAAAGTCACAAATATAACTAATTCAAAAAAAAAAATCATGAATAATTTTGTGTTGTTTATTCTTTAGTTTTCTATGTTGTGTCATGTGTACTATTGTTTTTCTGTTTGTCTTTTTCATTTTTAGCCATGGCGTTGTCAGTTTGTTTTAGATTTATGAGTTTGACTGTCCCTTTGGTATCTTTCGTCCCTCTTTGATTATTGGTAATTGAATCATACAGGAAATTTTGAAAGGCTACCAAACTAGAAAATTTTTGAAGAGGGTAAACTGAAAGTATACTTTTTCAGATAAGCATATTTTTTTTGTGTCTAGATTATTTTTTATTTGGACAGAATTGACAAAATTAACATTCAAAAGAATGATCAACGAATAACATACATCTTTAATAGATGTAAAATGTATGAACCAAATCTTATGAACCAGCACTATTAAAACTTCCTTTGGATAAATATAAACTTCCAAAAACTTATTATTTGAGTTGGAGTAAATCAGAATCAAAGACATGTACAGTAATATCATTGTTCTTTCTATGATTCAGGAATGATAAATCAGTTATTCCCTGGGAAGAAGACAGATGGAGAGAAAAAGATTGGAGTGAGGAAGATTTTTGCAGGTAAAAAAAAAAAGATGGTTACAGACAACATTGTACTCCTTACATCAAAATTAAGCTGTTGATTAATTAGGGATTACGTTTTATGTTTGTTTTTAATATTGCTGATATTTAACATACAGTTAACTCTCGTTGTCTCGAATTAGTTGACCCGAAATTTCAGATGAGTCGAAGTTTTCACGTAGTTCCGAACTTTGTTCCATATAAATGTATGTAATTCAACTCCAGTTGAGTCGAACTAAATTTACGGTCCCAAGGTTAACAAAAGCATTCAAAATTCATTATCTATCTGGAACTAGTACACACATGTCAAAACATGACCTCCAGGATTGAGGAGTTAATTTGACAATACACATGTAATTAAATTTCCGGTCACTGACCACTGTATTAATTCATGACATGCTATTTCCACTAGTGTTTACCTAAGAAATTATATAAATAATTAGTGATACATTGTTATAATTCATTAAAAACTATTTAAAATGTTTACAAAACAATTAATTGTGATTTATACTAATGAGCTTGGGTGTGTATAAAGTGAAGATTTTGACCTCTGTAAATAATCAACCAAAAACTACTGAATCAGCGTCTTTAATCTTGTTATATTTTCTTTTGAAAAGAAAGAAAGAGATTAAACAAAATGAAGAGAAATCTAACTTTTTTAAAATCTCGTGTATCCAAGAATAAACAATTTTGTCACCGACCTGAATAACGAAACTAATGAATGGAAATTTCTCTCTCGAAAAAAAGCCATAGGAAAAAATTGTAACTGAAACAATAGAGTTGAGTCGAACTAAATTTACGGTCCCAAGGTTAACAAAAGCATTCAAAATTCATTATCTATCTGGAACTAGTACACACATGTCAAAACATGACCTCCAGGATTGAGGAGTTAATTTGACAATACACATGTAATTAAATTTCCGGTCACTGACCACTGTATTAATTCATGACATGCTATTTCCACTAGTGTTTACCTAAGAAATTATATAAATAATTAGTGATACATTGTTATAATTCATTAAAAACTATTTAAAATGTTTACAAAACAATTAATTGTGATTTATACTAATGAGCTTGGGTGTGTATAAAGTGAAGATTTTGACCTCTGTAAATAATCAACCAAAAACTACTGAATCAGCGTCTTTAATCTTGTTATATTTTCTTTTGAAAAGAAAGAAAGAGATTAAACAAAATGAAGAGAAATCTAACTTTTTTAAAATCTCATGTATCCAAGAATAAACAATTTTGTCACCGACCTGAATAACGAAACTAATGAATGGAAATTTCTCTCTCGAAAAAAAGCCATAGGAAAAAATTGTAACTGAAACAATAGAATAAGTAAATATAATGTTATTATAATAATGAAAGAACATGACATTTAAATACATCGATCTGATACCAGAATATTTATCCCCTTCCCATATTCACCCGGATTTATTTTAGTTTAACCAAGTTAAGCAAGAGTTGTGTCCCTTGGTTTGTCAAATTGCCGGTTTTCGTTTGAGTTGAACTATGTGTATCTCCAAATATTTCACTGGTCTGACTGACTTCGAGATAACGAGAGTCGACTGTATATAATTTTGACTTTTAATTCAAATAAACATTCAGTAATACATTAAAAATAGACAGCTACTACAAAAGCGTAAATTTGGAAATGATGTGTATCATTGGACCTTCATTCATAGCAGTCTAAATTTTTATACGACCGCAAAAATTTTAATTTTTCGTCGTATATTGCTATCACGTTGGCGTCGTCGTCCTGCGTCGTCGTCGTCGTCGTCAGAATACTTTTAGTTTTCGCACTCTAACTTTAGTAAGTTCTAACTTAGCATTCACCTGCCATTTTATAATAAAGTTTAAAAGCACATTTTTAACTTCATTTTTAGTTTTACAGTTTAACTTTTCTTTCAATGACAACCTTTACAGCACATCTGTTTTAATTAGGGTTGTATTGAGTGAACCATGCAATTTTGTTTTATAATTATAAATAGACAAACAGTATCTTCAACATATTAAAATGGAGTGAGTTATTGATAGATGGTTATTTTATTCGATTTAACACTGATATTTTTCAGAACTATCATAGAACCAGTTTTACCAGATCTTGGAGGCTTCTTGTATGAGGAAAATCCAGGTCTCAAAGAATTTAGGTTCGTATGATAATTTATAAAACTAGCCAACAAATTTTGATATGAAAAAACCTTACACTATTTATATTATAGAGGAAGTAGTTTTTGATTAGTCATTTTGGCTTTATTGTCATACAACAGAAGTCTTTTAAGTATTTTGTCTGTTGGTTTTTATGCATAAGCTTGTTTAAATTTTATAATTTTTTTCACTTCCATAAATTAATGTGTTTTTCAGCCATTTTGTTTAATTTTTTTCTATACTGGAATTCTTGATTTAGTGATACCTTAAATGCCTAAGCAGACATGAAAAAATATTCATAGTTATATTAATTTTTACATATTTTTTCTCTAGAATGGCCAACCCAAACACTGATGATCTTTCTAAGTGGTACAGCTTCAGAGCCTGTGAGATAGAGAGGTTATCACGACAAGTAGACCTATCGGTAGAGTTAGTCAAACTGGCCACTGAGAGAGGAGTGGAGGTGGGTCTTACAATTCAGGATATAGTTTTCATAAACCTTTAAAATATCTACTCCTATAAATAAAAATTTTGATGTTGATTGTTTGAAAATGTCTGAAAAGAGCTAAAAATGTAAAAAGTATGCTCAAACATAAATTGTGTTTGCAGGGTATATAAAGGAGAGAATGTTTTTGTATACTAGAATTTCATTAAATTAGAGGCCTTTTATAAAAAAAGTACAAAAAATGTAGTAGCAAAATTATTGCTCTTCTGTGAAGTTATTGTTCAATAAATAAAGAAAACAGAATTAAAATATTAGAATTATTGATTAGGATTGATAATTTTGTGAATATTTAATTTTTTAGGGTTTATCTGAACTACTGGATAACTTGGTAACCATGGAGATGCTAGTGTATGACTGTTATGTGGATGAAAATCTGACCTTTGATGAACTACAAAAGATGGCAGACTATGATAAATTGGAACTAATTATGTCCAAGGTGTGTCTTAATTTTTCTGCACAAAATAATGCTGAAGTCTACATGTGTTTCAGATCAAATTTTAAAAAAGCAAGAATCTGACTATGGTTTTGAAAATGGTGAAAAACAAAAACTCTTTATTTTTATTGTATAGAAAGTTAAACTGTTAAAAGACCAAATAAAGTATTCCGTTGCAGAGTATTGAGGACCCTTCTTATTGAAATCATTAAATCTGAGAGGAAAACATGTTGTATGTGTTAAGCCTTCATTATGATAAGATAAAGATGAGTATGAACTGCTTTAAATACAATCTCAAGATAATGTGGACCAGGACATTGATCTGACAGATGTTTAGAAATAACTCGGGCAACAAAATAATCATATACAATATGACAGATATCATACATGTATAATATTCTACTATTATATTTTTATTCAGGCATCAACAGAAATGTACACAAAGTGTCTACACAAATGGCTAGTACCTTTCCTACAGCAGTGTGAACACAGACAGCCTGGGACCTTTACCTCACTACTTAGAGATTACATTGTCACTAAAGCCAAGACCGATCTTACACTACCTACTAAAATATTTGAATCATCTAAAGCGACTGTGAGTTTTTTTGAGAAGTAATTCTTAAATTATATTTAAACATTGTAAAGATTGAATTGATAATTTTAAGACGATAATAGTAGACTGTATTTCCATTCCCTAGTCCTCATCATTAACTTGAATATTTATGATGAATTGTTACAAAGCTGAGACATTTTCACAGAGCGGTTAAGCTTTTGAGGTTCAAAGTGGAACAATTTTTCACAAATTTGGAAGCCTATAAGACCTTGTGTGATTGGCTTCATCAAGTAAAGTATCCAAATTTTAACATATTTAAATTCTTTGAAAATTCAGTTCTTTAAAAACATTTAATAAACCTAAAGGTTTTACATCTTTATTGTTGTGTATTCTGCAGTTCAAAAATGCTCAAACGTTTTTTTTATATTAATTAATAGAAATAGCAATGGTCATTTTTAATTTGGATATGTTATTTGTGTTCCTCTTTTATAAGCCCATTTGGGACAATTTATGTAAGAATACATTATCTTGTTCATTTGCAGCAAAAAAGACCTATAATATCAAGTCAGGATGATGTCATGTCCATGGCCCTAGAAGCTCTATATGTTTGTGGCAGGTATGTTGTACACCTTTTTTTATTTTAAATATTTATCTAAAATATATGTGTATTACCAATATATATATTTTTATTAAGATATTGAATGATCTATGTAAGAAAACTGTTTGCTCTTTCTTTATACAGATATTAGCAATACATGTACCACTGTTTCACACCTGATGTTGCAGATAGTGAGATCTTTTTATGCTCCATTTATGGGCATTATGTTTTCTGGTCTGTGCGTCTATTCGTTCGTCCATTCGTTCGTCTGTCTTTCCAGCTTCTGGTTAAAGTTTTTGGTCAAGGTAGTTTTTGATGAAGTTGAAGACCAATCAACTTGAAACTTAGTACACATGTTCCCTATGATATGATCTTTCTAATTTTTTAATGCCAAATTAGAGTTTTTAACCTATTTTCACGGTCCACTGAACATAGAAAATGATAATGCGGTAGGGGCAACCGTGTACTAGGCACACCTTCTTGTTTAAAGTAATTCTTTTCATTAAGACTTATGTTTGTTTAAAAAAGTATATGACAATTTTCACATGCATCCCTCTATATTTGAAACTAGTGTACAAAGAGGATCTGAAAACATTTCTAGTTTGACAGTATTGTTTTATCTTTTTCAGTTTATGTCATTTTAATGTTTAATTGCTTGAACTAATTTGTTCTGTTAAAAATGCAAATTTCAAGTTTGTTATGCAGATGAAGTTCATACAAATATATAATTTGTTATTTTATTTTGTAGGGATGATCAATTAGATTTAGCTTTAGAAATTTTTCAATGTCTTCCACAGAAAGGATATGGGTAAGGTTACCAAAATGGCTATTTTCTTGTTCTCAAATAATTTTACAATGCAAATTTCACAGATAATAATCTCTTAGTTTCATTTAAATCCAGTAATGATTGTAGCAGTCATTGACAAAAAGTGATAGACTGTTGTGATCACTGTATGGGAGCTACCATTTGATTTTTATGGGGGGGGGGGGGGGGGGGGGGGGCTAGGATGAAATTTGAAAAAAATAGGCAGGACAGGAGTTTTAAGTAAAAAAAAAAGGCAGGATGAGACGCTTGCAAAAAAAAAAGTCAGGACGACAATTTAGGTAAAAAAAAGTCGGGATAAACTAAAAAAAAAAGGCAGGACAGAACAGAGTGAAAAATAAAAAGGCAGGACAGAACAGAGTGAAAAATAAAAAGGCAGGACAGAGATTACAGCTAAAAAAAATGCAGGACATCATCCTAGCCCCCCCCTAAAAATCAAATAGTAGCTCCCTAATACACTATTCGTTGGCTTTAGTGGATATGTATTGAATTGATTAATTACATACATATGTAAACCCAACTAGTACAGTTTATGACATTGCAGAAGAATGATATAACAGTTGAACTCAGTTATGTCGTTAAATTCACTTCTCAAAATATTTCATTATTGTGACTTAATGCAAAGGACTGTTCAATAAAACCATACATGGTACCCAGAGAAGGCTTTTTGAAATCTCTACTAGAAGTTGTGTCAAAGACTTTAGTAAACTGAAAATTAAAGTGAAATTCTAAATCTGCCTTTATTGTATCGATGTTACCCCATTTTTGTCATTATCATATATGTTTTAATGGAACAATCCTGATATTTTTCGTTTTATTGCTAAAAAAATGCTGAAGATATTTTTTTTTTTGTAACACATTTGATATTTTTGTTTTGATGCATTATCTTGAAAACATTTTTACAGGAAAGAAACAAAAGAATCAATAAGACTGCACAAGGAAATAGACAAGCTGGAAAGACATTTGGGGTAATTTTGCCTAAATACAGTACAATGATCTGTTATTACATTTTTTAAAAAGTACTCGCATCAATCTTCAAATGAGGATAGAATTATGTAAGGATATATTGATTGCCTACAAAGTAACATGAAAATAATATTTTTAAATTGGTTAAGAAAATTCAATTAATAGCATGTTTATAACTTGAAGTATGACAAAAAAATGTGTAAATTTTTTTTTTACCCATGTTGATAACAACAAAACTGTCTCCAATCATTTTCAATTTCAGAACATGATCGTTTGTTTTGTTTTTCAGTGCATTAAAGATTTTACATGAACAGGATGTTAGGAAACCTCTACATTATATCCTAGAAACAGAGGTATTGTGTAAATTTGTTTGAATAAGATTTTTTGATATTTTGTAAATCAATTTTTTAGAGTGATATTTTTTTTTGCATTTTTACTTCAATGTTTCCACTTACCTGCTTCTTAAGCTATTTGCAATTCTGCTTTTCCGTCCCCATACATTTGTTATGTTTCATTAGAGTATAAATTGTAATAACTCCAGTTATTTCCCTTTAAACACTGCTTCTGACAAACCATTGTGCACATGTCCTTATTTTTTTCCTCATTGCTGTTACTTTGGTTTTCTTATGATTTTATTTTTGCAATTTTCTTACTTTGTTCATATAATCTTGAATGTAGTAATTTTGTTTGTCTGACCAGTGGGTTTGTTTTGTATAAATTTTTCCAACGTTTTTGTTTATTACAGAAAGATGCAGACGATGTTAAGATGTTAATGATAAGGTTGACAAGAGCTGCTGGCAAAAGGTAAAATAATTCTTATAGAGTTGTCTGAAGAAACTACCTAATTTTTACTATACTAACTTTCAGACTTACCGTATATGTGATTAATGTCTGTTTAATGAGTTGATTAATATTTTTTACATTTGTGTTCTCAACCTATCACCTGGAAAAAATCAAACACTATATAAAAAAACCTCATCAAGGCTTATAATTGTGTATGCCAAATGAAGTTTTGGTCTACAAAAGACCCTAAGTTACGCTTGAATAAAAAATGTATAAAGGTCAAATCAAGTATGAATGTGAAGAGTATTGACGACTCAAAAGTCTGAAGGAAAGTTTTTGCCAAATACAGCTCAGTAATTTGTTCCTAGGGTAGATAATCCTTAGTATTTTGAAAAATACAAATTTTTGTAAACAGTTAAAATTTCTGAATATGTTCATATCAATGATAGGTCATGTCAACACAGAAGTGTATATGATATTCTTTAATATGTTTGTCAGGAAACTTCAGTCTTAAATTTTTATAGCATGGCATATGTCCTTGAAAAAATCATACCTTCATACTTTTTAGAAAACAGACACAGCGATAATATTTTATAATTTGATTCAGTGCATGCAAAGTTTTTCTGGCTTTATCAGGTACAATCTTATACAAATGTATATACCAAAATTGATGTATAAAAATTTGAATACATTAGTAAATAGATGGAACCTCAAATTTGAAATTACAGATCTTAATTTTCATTAAGTCAAAATGTATTCATATTCTGAAACGTAAAATTCCTTTTAATTGATAGCTTGAATTATGTTTGTGTAGTTTTCTGAAATTTTTATTTTTGATTTTGATTGACAGAAGTGAACCATTATCAGAAATTGCATGGAGAAAGTTACATGATGATGTGATACAGTTACAAAATCAGGTGTACAGATGTCTGTCGTCTGGTCTGTGTCATGAAGTAGGTGAATGGTATAGTTCTATAAGTTGTTAGGGTGAACTTTTACTATTGATTATTAAATATATATTTTCTTCATTATTTACATTTATTAAAACAGAATTTGTGTAAAGTATTTTGTTTTTCAAAGATATTTACCTTGGATTACCATCATGACATTTTTTAAAGCATAGTAATAATTTTGAAATGGTTTGTCGGGCTGTTCAATATAGTTTTTATAAGAGTTCTTCGACTGTCTTTTGTGGATAGTTGTCTCATTGGCAATCATACCACATTTTCTTTTTTTATATTAGCTGCTCAATATTGAGAAATCTTTTAAAAATATGATATAATTTCAAAAGAAAACATCCTCGTGTTTGCCATAAAAAAATATAATTGAAACCCTTAAATCTTGACTTAACAATTTTTTTATTAGGTTGTTTCCAACGATGCTTTATAAAAGAAACATTAACTCTGAATTTGTAATTTAAAAGCGCCACCTTCTTTTTCAGATATTCACTGAAAGCTTGCTGTGTTCTGGCAGAAGAGAGAGCATAACTTTAGCAGGCGAGTACATAGAAAGAAGTAATAATGAGAGTCTTCCTACTCAATCTTACACAAAGAATTTAAAGGTGTCATATAAACGAGCCATACAGCTAGTCATCTCATCAGCACAGGAGTATTTTGATTCTTCTACAGATATGAAAGATCCATGCATAGATCTTGCCAGGTAAATTTTACAATTGTTCATATATATAACACCAGTGACCTCAGAGTTGTCTTACTTGTTCATCTAAAGCAATCACTGGCCTTCCAACATTGAGGTTACAAGTTCAAACCCTATGATTGACTAGGATTGATAATTTTCCTGTCAAAGGTCAATGTTCTCTTCAAGCACTCTGGTCTCTTCTTCCAATAAAATATGGCTGCCATGATATAGCTGATTGTGCTAACAGTTGTGTTAAACTTCAACAATCAATCAATCATATACTAAACAAATTTTGATCTCACTAAATATTAAAAGATCTTCTACCTTTGATTTCATCATAGTTTTTATGCCCCACTTAAGATAGTAGAGGGGCATTATGTTTTCTGGTCTGTGCATCCGTCCATTTGCTGTTCTTTCGTTCGTCTGTTCGTCCTTTCGTCCCGCTTCAGGTTAAAGTTTTTGGTCAAGGTAGTTTTTGATGAACTTAAAGTCCAATCAACTTGAAACTTAATATACATGTGCCCAAGATATGATCTTTCTAATTTTAATGCCAAATTAGAGTTTTGACCTCAATTTCATCGTCCACTGAACATAGAAAATGATAGTGCAAGTTTCAGGTTAAAGTTTTTGGTCAAGGTAGTTTTTGATAAAGTTGAAGTCCAATCAACTTGAAACTTAATATACATGTTCCCTATGATATGATCTTTCAAATTTAAATGCCAAATTAGAGTTTTTAACCCAATTACACAGTCCACTAAACATAGAAAATGATAGTGCGAGTGGGGCATCCATGTACTATGGACACATTCTTGTTTTTGTATAATTTTAAACTAAACAAAACTGTTGAAAGAAATAGTGCATAATTTGATTTGATTTTGCCATTGATTCGGTGTGTTATAATTTCAAGGGTAATGATAACTGGGAGATACTTGATTTATTTAAGAATTACACAATACAATTAACACAAATAAGTTGTGTTTATAGTGAGGACAGAACACATTTATCTACTTTTAAGTTCAAATGTTGGCTACATGTATCTCAATTTTTAACCACCAAAGATAGATTTGTTTACTGTGTATCTATTAATTTTTCTGAATTCTAATTTTGCATGAATGAAAGGAAAAAATAGTTTTTCTGTGGATATATGATTTTGTGGTTTTACAAAAGTCTGCATACAAGCCTCTAGAAAATATGTTGGTCATTAAAACATTTGCATTTCTGTTTTACTGGTACAGACGAAAGCCACAAAAATTGGAATCTCACTAAGGGACGACATCAAAAGATCGATGTAGGATAAAAACCTTAAATCAAATAGTTTGGGGGTGGGGGGTTAAAATTCTGCAAGTTTTATATCTCTAAAATCGATTTTTACATACATCCCTATTTGTAAATTTTTTTTTCCCAAATTAAGTTAAAAGGGGGGTGGGGGTCAGTGAAAAAACTATGTGAATTAAGTTTTTTATCCTACATTGAACTTTTGATGTCGTCCCTAACAATAATGAATCCACAATACATTTTTTGTAATTTAAAAGAATATTTCTAAATCGAAATATTTTGTATTGCAGGATATGCTTAAATTTGATAAGAGACACACCTACTTTGATACAAGAAGAACTGGATTTGATAAACTCTCTTGCTATGTTGGACGATTTTGGTGTATCAATTATACCAGCACAAGGTAATTGATAATAGATAATGGTTTGTCAATGATATACAGACAAATTACTATACATATGGTCGTAAATAAAAAGCAGAAGATC
This sequence comes from Mytilus galloprovincialis, assembly GCF_965363235.1. Taxonomy (NCBI): domain Eukaryota; kingdom Metazoa; phylum Mollusca; class Bivalvia; order Mytilida; family Mytilidae; genus Mytilus; species Mytilus galloprovincialis. The sequence goes on along the minus strand of NC_134841.1, from coordinate 63,608,895 downwards.
CTTATCCGTATTCAAGTGACTTGGTCTAAGATCATCATTAAAGATACTAAATCTAGATTTGCAAAAGACAACATTACTGTTTGAAATCATAACAGAAAATATAATTCTTTATAAAGGTAAACAGAAAAATATGTCATCATTTTTACTTAATTGAAGCTCATTTTTAAAAAAAGATTTTTTTGAAAGATTTTCAAATGAGAAGCATCTGTTGTAAATTGAATTCTATTATATCAATCATATAATATACAATGACAGTGTGATTACACTAAATTCTGTTTTAAAGAGTTTTGTTATATTTATTGTAGTGAGACAGACTAAAGATAGAATAGAATTGATTGAGAAATGTCTTAGTACCAGAGATACATCATACAAACAACAGAAAAAGGTATGTTTGCAATGATGTCTTCTTGTATCACTATGAAATTTGATTCATATGACAAGGAAAGGTTATTTTGGCACAAAATCATTCAATATTGTAGATTCATTATTATTTATGGAGTACTTTTTGATGGATTTCATGGGGCTAGATGAACCATGAATTAATGTATTTCCTATTGCCTGGTGTGCAAACTTTTAAAAAACCACAAAATCAAATACTTTCAATCAATGTAAGTTTGTACCAATGAAAAAAATTTAATCCTCAGTATTTAATATAATGAGTGAATTAAACAGTATTTGAAAATGGGCTACACTAAAATGTGCTGTAGCAGCAACAATACTTCATCGGGAGAAAATTAATTTGAACGGATTCCGCTTTAGCTGTTTATCTGTTTGGTAACATATTGTTGGGGTGTTGGCTAATTAACCCTTTGTATAATTTATATATTTTAACTTTACACATCCAAAAGTGATTTAATAAATAAGTTAAGAGTACATATTTATTCTTTGATAATAAACGAAGAGTCAGATGTAACATTTATTTATATGATAAAAATACAGCAATAAAGATGTATAGAGGAAAGTCTCCATCTTATTTACAGCCGATTGCATTGAGTGTGTAGGTAAAGGTAATATCTTTTGTTAGCTTGCTTGCTAGCTGAACGGTGAAGTCATTATTAGATTAGGTAATCAACCCTCATTTAAGATAGACTATTCCAACAGATAACCGATCTGTCTGTCTGTCGGACTAGACTACTTCCAAAAGAGGGTAATATACCTTACTTAATAATCACTTAGCAAGTAAGCTAACCAAAAATATTATCTTTACATACACACTCAATGCAATCGGCTGTAAATCATTTGTTCTGCTTTATGTTAAATACTCGATTATATGCTTGAATTTATATTTATTTTCAGTTAATGCGGTTAAGTCATTTGCTGAAAATTGAGAAAGGAAACAACAGTTTGCGGGAAGGAAAAGTTCTCCATTTGATTGCTAGAGGTGCTGTCAAGGTATTTATATAGCCTTTTAACTTAAGATATTTTACAATGTTGCTTTTATCATCACACACAATATGTTTTGAAATGATGATAAGTTTGCCCATCACATCAATATTGTAGTCGGATATTTTTATTTTTACCATGAAAAAAGAAAAAAGAAAAAAGCAAAAATAACCCAAACTTGAAAATTGTCATGCTTACACATCCACTTAAAGTATTTGTTTAGATGATTGATATTTTGTGAAGCATTAAAGTTTCATTAAGAGAATAAAAAGGTTACATAAAACAAAGAAAAATAGGAATAGCATTTTTGCAAGAGCATAAAACAGCTCACGCAACAAATTTTGCAATTTTGCAATTTTTGTCACACACTAAAACCTCAATGGTGATTTTCAAAGTTGGCATTTATGAAAACTTTACATTACTATCTAGACCCAGACTTTACATTTAAAACTTAAGAACATTATACTGTACTTTTTATTGGGATATTTCAGGCTCATGATTGTAGTTTTGCCTATGAAGTATGCCAGGATTTAATTGAAAGAATGCATGGTCCAGTGTGGGATGTCTGTGTAGATCTAGCCAGCTTTGAAGATTTTAAAGACATATCAGCCAAGTTAGTTTAATATATGTTGTGTTAAAAGTGGCACCATGCCCTGATAATGTAAAGGTAAACTTCCATTCAATGATTCAGGACTTTTATTTTAGTTTGTTTTGTTTATTTCCAGAGAGGATGTTCACATTTTTTCACATTTCCATCTATCTTGAACGTAATTGATATGAAACCTATTTTAATTGGTTACAGCTATCCAGAGGAATGCATGTGAATTTTACAAGCTGATTTACTTGATTCTGCTAGAGTTATCCCCTTTGCAAATTTAAAAATAATACATGTCAATATTGCATGCTGATTTACTATATTTTGCTAGAGTTATGACCCTTTGTAACTTTTTAAATTGAAAATAACTGTCATTTAATACAGTTTAGTGGCAAAAATAACTGAATTTGATTTACTTTGTAGGGCAGATTTGTTGTCATTTTCATTAGCATATTGTCCAGCAGATATGATAGAACCAATACTACAGGCCAAGGCTGTCCTAGAAACTCAGGTACTATAATAATTCCCTTGCCTCTTTCAAGGAAAGGAATACAAGTTTTACAAAGTGGTTACTCAGCTACTGTTTTGGTACATGTATTTTAAAACACATTGAAGATTTGTGCAGCATTGAATTTAAGATGTTGAATCATATTTTACTATTTGATACTTTGTAGATGTATATAATCCTTGCATTTAAGCTTCAGTTTAAATTTTTTTGTATTTACAAAAACCATAATTTGATTTAAAATACAGAGATGTAGATGGTGAAAATATTTTCAATTATTAGAATAGTTTTTTTTTTAAAAATATGTTCTTGCAAAATTTAGTACGAGTATCCAAGTATCAGGAAGGAATTATTTCTATGTGCTATTTCATTAAATTTTGATTATGATCCATACCTCTACAAAAGTGTGGAAAGTTGTTAGATAAAGGGGAATAAATGTATACTCATTTGACTTAGGAAAGATGTATATCTTAAAGGGGGTAGGAAGGGATGTCATCTGGAAAAGGTAAATATTGAATATCATAACTGAAACACTAAACTATTCATTCCTTGGATTTTGAAAAATCAATCATTACAGCAGTTTCCTGATGAGTGTTATTCTAGAATTCCTATAGAATAAATGCCCAATCATAAATGTCCCGAAAATTGACCTTCAACCCCTACTATTATGGTGAAAGTATAAGTATATTTGCCTTAGACTGAGATTCATTCTGATAAATTATTTCAATATCTTGTATTTATTGTAGATGTTATACAGCACTATTCACACTGACATGGAAGTTGATGACAAATCATCTGAGAGGGCGCCACTGTCAGCAACGGCTGCTCTGCAGCATACAACAGAGATTCTGTCCTCCACAACCAAGACAACAAAAGCTGTGTTGTCAACAGTTGCAGATACAAAATGGTGGCAAAAAACAATTAAATCATTGAAACAACCAACCAGACGACAAGTTTCTGAGACAGTTGTATATGATAATGACAAGTTTGAGAAGCAAGGATGTCATCCATTTTATGAAGAATTTATTTCATCAAGTCATCCTGATTATGTAAGTTTTTGGATCTTAGCAGTATTAAAGACTTAATATTATTTTACATAGAATCATAATTTTTTGGCCAGCTTATAGTATAGTAATGTTTGGCTAGTAAGCAAGTAGGCCGCAAAAGTGGGTTCCTAATTTGTGATAAAATAAGAAATATTACTGTCATGGCCATGTGAAAATGTTAACAAATCTATGGCTCACATGATCTTTCCTTTACTTAGATTACTTATTCACATTTTTGATGCCAGTGGTAGTAAATTGATAAGAATGATGCTTTTAATATGTAGATGGATTTGTTTGCACTTTAAACTTATCAAATATATAAATATGTTTTTCTCTCAAACATGTCAAGCTTTTGAATTTAGAGATTTCTCTTGAGGAAAATTTGGAAATTGATGGTTTGTTATATGTCTTCTGTTGAATTGTTTTTTTTTTTTAAATTTTCTTCTCTATGTGATAAAATTGAGAATGGAAATGGGGAATGTGTCAAAGAGACAACAACCCGACCAAATAAAAAACAACAGCAGAGGGTCACCAACAGGTCTTCAATGTAGCGAGAAATTCCCGCACCCGGAGGCGTCCTTCAGCTGGCCCCTAAACAAATATATACTAGTCCAGTGATAATGAATTCATTTTTTATGCAATGATGAACAAAAATTCAGGCTCTTAAATGTATCCAATATTGATTGAGATGCAGAGACAATTTTACAAATCTTTTTACATATGCACTAAGTGTTTTTTGGGTAGATATTCATACATTTTGCAAGCCTTACATGTAGGGGTATATTTTTCAGGCTGTTGTAGATTATGCAAGGGGTAAATCTGCTTGTAGTCCCACAGCTTTAAGTGAAAACATACTAAGAACAGCTAAACTGGAGGAAATGTTAACAGAAGGGGAGACTACTCAATCATCACCTGAAGGTAAGCTAGATAAAATAGGGAAACAATTATATCATTGATGTGTTCCCTACATCTTTATTCATTTCCTTTTGCAATATGTTAAATTTTTTTAGTAAACTGATATAAGAACATTACGATTGTGTATTTAGGTTTAAATGTTATTCAAATTGTTTTTTTCTTAATCTAGGATATCAATACTCCTTATTGCTAATCCCGGCTGACCCGGATGCTTGAACTTTTGATGCATACAACAATCACTTTTTCATTGTGGCGTCAGCTATTTTGTTTTATGACGTCATAATTTTAAGGGAACCTGTGTGATATCCAGTAATGGCGGACAAATAGCGATAAGGTGTATTAAAACACCTTCTAACACATAAAGTTTGAAAAATAGTAATAGTTCTAAAACAATTTAATTTTGTACAAGATCAATATAAGAAATGTCAATTACAATGGAAAACAAAATATTTCAAAAGCAACATAAATGATCAATGTAAAGTTAAAGTTGCATTTTTCAACAAAGAAAATGAAAATGTCTGCTTTTAAGATCCTTAACTATCTCTTCATACTTGAGTTATTGTATGACATTTTTTAATGTATAAAAAGTTTTTATATCAATAAATTGTTACATCTTATATTTCAGTTTTGCTAGAGCTAGCCAAAACAAAGTTTCCAGTAGATAGTTCACTAGGCTTAGCATATCTATTAGCATTACCAGATGTAAGTTAAGATAAATTTTTTTCCCTCAAGAGCATATTTAGTGAGCTTTAGAATTTTAACATCTTTTAAATTGAGTTGATTTACCATTTTATGGTAAACAGATATACTTAACAAGTTTTTATCATGGCAGAAAAAATACCATGCACTGTGAACTCAAAAACCTAAAGATGTAAGAAATTTGTAGTATGTATCTTTAGTTTCATTATACTTTGATTATGCTTTATAGTTTTAGGGATATGATTGCTTTCAAGCAATCTGTAGACTTATACCAGTGGCTCAGGGCATTGCCCTCACATCAATCGTTTTATTCTAAACATTAAGGAACTTCTCAGATTCTTATGATTGTCTTGCTTTAAAAGGTAAACACAAACAAAGGGATTGAACTTACGAAGTGAAATACCTTCTCTCACTCTGAGTCTTTGCTGTGACTGCTGTGGAAGGTAAACTTGGAATTGATAGTACAAAAATTAAACACAATGAGTACACCGTTCATACACTTGTATCCAGGATTGGCTATTTTGTAACTTCAGATTACGTACATTTTAGATGTGCAGTTGAATAAAATTAGTTTTGAAAATAATATTATCCATAATAATCATATGTATGATCTATCAATAAAAACAATGGCAATCGTATCCCTCAGTGCAATCTGCTCTTTGATTAGATTAAAAATAGTTTCTGTTATGGTACATCTATATGGTTTTCTAATGTACAATGTATTATGATACTGCCAAAAGGACAAAATTAGATTAACTATAATTTAAAAGAAATATGTTAATAAAACTCAAGTTTTAAGAAAAAGAAAAAAAAATTTCCGAGGAGATGGTATATAATGTCAATTTACATTGCTTATCTGAAGGTTAAAAGGAAGGATAGACTTATACTTTGAATATTTTGTTTTCAGACTAAAGATGTGGAGAAGTTTTTTGATGATTTCCCTAAAACAGCCATAACCCAGCAGTTGACCTTGTATTACTATGCTTTACAAATATATGCCTCTGTCAAACCTACAGCCATTCCAGATACCAGTCCTCTGTACAGGAATGATCCTGTCAAACTGATCCAGAGAGTTATTAACTTTGTAACTAATAGAGATGACCTTGACTGGCCTCAAGATGTCCTTGACCTGGTAGAAAAATTAAAGAAGTGTTATGAATCGTTTGAGGATTATATTCAGGCCAGAACTTTAGTTAGGATTGGAAGCGGTATGTTTAAATAATACATTTTGATATATGATTCTGGATAAAATAAATCACATTTTCCAATTACCTATATGAATTTGAAAGATTATTGGTGTATAATTTCTCCTGAGTACTGAATCAAGGACTTTGTATATTTTGTATCCAACATGAAATATTGAGTTAAATTAATTGATAATTCAAACAAAAATTTGAAGAAGACAAAAATGTCTTGATATGTTAAATGATAAGGTAAATATTCTGCATGTCCAAGTTATATATTATTGTACTTTTTATTGACAAATTCACCATGATATAGATAATTATGATACAAAAAGAAAGAGAAAACATTTCTTGTGAATTTAAGAAATAATTCATGGAAGCCATAGATTTGTTGGAAATTTACACATGGCCTGAGCCGTGATATTCGAATTTTATCCTGAGCGTTAGCGAGGGATAAAATTAACGAATATCACGGCCCAGGCCATGTGTAAATTTACAACAAATCTATGGCTTCCATGAATTATTTCGATTCTAATAGGACAAATACGATCATTAAAAAACTGAAGCGATGATGCGTATACCGTGTGTGTGGCTGTTCTATTTTACCCACTGTTCGATAAATGTAAAACGAATCTAATAAACCTGCATGAATGATTTCTTAACTAACCGCTAAAAAAAAATGTGATTACTTTTTTTACTTCTCAGTAAACCCAACATTTGCATTTTTTATCGTAAGCTACCGTTAAATTAACTGTTGAAATGTTGTAACCAAGGAGCCGCAATGTTGACTTGCTGAAATTAGTAAATGTGCGAATAATGCAATAGAACAAAAAAACAAGCAACACCTACCTCAATACTTTATTTTAATGCAATTGTATCCAAGTTTAGAAGGTAAACGCAATAGAAAAACCTTCAGCTTTGACGTTTTCATTTGTATAACGTCATGTTTTGAAATGACGTTAATGCGCCAAAATCATTACTGGAATTTCGCGGAATTTTAATTTATTTTGTTTTTATCCATTTTTCCGTTCTCTAATGTGTCAATTCTTTTTGTTATGCGTCAGAATCAGAATAAATGTTTTGTAGGGTTTTATTCAATTGTAATTGTTGACACAGCGAAAATCCACAACCGTTTACACATAGGTTACGATACATGTGGATTTACGTGGGAGGCATATTTAAACAGCCATTTGTGTACATCTTGGAGTCTGCGCTAAGTATAGATATATCGAGAATTTTATCACGGTGTTGTTTACAAAGCGAAAGAAGCACGTCATATTAGAATAATAGATAACAAGTGCATTTGTTCAAAAAAGCAGTAACTGAATATCTAATATTTAACAAAAAACCTCTCAGACAATATTGTTAATGTTTGCAGAATACAACTTGATATATGTTAATTATTTCATATGTTAAATTATTTCATACCGGTATGTTAAATTATTTCAGGTGTTGATATTCAGAGATTTACTGATGATCCAGAATATAAAAAAGAAACCATACTCGGTTTGACTATGTAAGCATTATTATGAATTACTTTTCATCTTCTTTTAAATAATTGCTTGCTGCTGAATAAAAGATAGTTTAGAAATATTTTATTTGTATTTTTCACCAATTCCATCCTTTTTAAGCTACAAAATGATCCTTATAGAAGAGTCAAATAACCACTAGCTCTTAGAATAAAACATGGCTAGACAGTTTTGAAATTATATTTCCTATAATCAAGGTACTTCTTGGAATTTTTGAAAATTTAAAACTTGTGGTTTTTTATATGACCATATAATAGGATCATATAATGGTATGATGTCTGCGTCGTCCGTACAATAACTTTAGTTTAAGTCAATGGATATCTATGAAATTTAACAAGAAGGTTCAATACAACAAAAGGAAGGTAAGGATCAATTTTTGGGATAATGGTCCCAACCCTTTTGAAATTAGGGGCCCAAAAGGGACCTAAAACAAGCATTTTTCTTCTTTCAGGATATTAACTTGTCTATAAGTATTTCAATTGCTCTGAAATTGTACCACAATGTTTAATACCACAAGTAGAAGGTTTGAATTCATTTTGGGGGTTATGTGCCAACAGTATAGGGATTAATGACCAAAAAGGGGCCAAAAACAAGCACTTTTGTAGTTTTTGGACAATAACTTGTGTTTAAGTGTATGGATCTCTCTGAAATGGTACTACAAGGTTCCATATACTACAATGGAAAGGCTGGGATCAAGTTGGGGGGTAATTGCTTCAAGGGGGATTCAAAAAGTTTGGGGGGGTCCAATTTTTTTAAGGGGTTCAATTTTTTTTTTCTTTAAAATTTCTCAAATTTCAAATTTTTGAAGCTTCAAGAAGAAATCCTAATAGCACAGTATTGCGTATTAGTTTCATACGATACTGACATTTGATTAGTGTCAGAAACCTATATGATGTCAAAATTTTGAACACCATCCAAATTCAGAGCTGTATCAAGGTTAAATGTTGTGTCCATACTAGCCCCAACTGTTCAGGGTTCTACCTCTGTTGTCGTATAAAGCTGCGCCTTGTGGAGCATCAGGTTGACTCTTCACATTGAATGCTTCATGAAGCGATTATGTAAAATGTTTTAACCAACATGACCAATCAGAAGACAGTAAATACACAAAATTTATTTATTTCATTTTGAAAAAAATTGACTTAAAATGAAACCAATATTATCTGATGATGGTGTATTTTGTTTAATGAAAAGTGGTTAATCATAGAATTGCAATTATAAACTTATGCTTGAACTTATAATTCTAATTTATTTTGTAAATACTAATTTGAATAGAAATCCAAGTTCGATCCTTCAACTGTATTCTTATCCCACCTTGAATGGTAACACAAATATAGTAATAGTGTTGTATCGTAATTCTGAGATCAATCAGCATACATGTATAGTTGTATATGTTCCTGATGTTTTAGTGTTCATAGTGTACTGCAAGTAACTTCTCATTGTGAGCTCTGTAGAGTTTGACAATAAACCAAGTGCATATACATATGCCTAGTAGCAAGAAACAACCTAAGACAAAACTCTATAAAGATGAACCAAGTGTGTGCACAGCTCAAAAATGATGCCATATAATCTACTATAAGGCCTAACAGTTACTGAGTACTGTAAAGACTCTGCTTAGTATCATCCTATGCATTGACATATACCCCATATTTGCAAGGGAGTGCAGCTTCTCATATGCCAATTTCTACATTTACATGTATGGATAGTTTGACGACGGATCTTACCACTAGTATATTAATAAGAAAAGTGATGCCGACTACTATTCTGATTCTCTAATTATATCGCTCCCTAATGTAATAATTAGACAAAACTAAAGTAGTTAATAATTTCTATTAATAAAACACATATCAAAATATTTACATACACAATAAATCACTCAAAATTACTCTAGTCAAAAAGATCATACTATATTACATAACTTCTTAATACAAAATAACTAAAAACTTATACTTGATTTGGGTTTGGGGCAGACTCAGCATTTCTAAATTACTGACATAGTTAAACTTGGTGTAGCAGCTATTGGAAAGCTTTTAAAGCATAAGAGTAGGTGTTTACTCACTGTAGCTTAGGCTACAAGAGCCGTAATAACAATGTCAGTAATGCACATGGAAGTAATGCTCAACTCGGTGTAGCGGTCAACTTGGTGTAGTTAGCTACAAGAGCTGGAAGCAATGTTAGATGCTACTCGGTGTACCCAGAACTACAAGAGCCGGAAGACAAGTGTGCTACAAGAGCCGGAAGAGCATTACTTCAAATTGATGTGGATGAAGATAGCAAAACTGCTAGACAAATTTAATAGCCCATTCAGATATTAATGTACATGTACTGTACATGGAAACAAATGAAAACTACAGAATTTTGGGGAATTAATGAATTATGTATTCCCATTACCAGATTAATTAATTAATACGGCCATAAGTCAGATTGAATACATGAAATGTATGCGGTCTGAGTGCCCCAAAATTAAGTAAAAGTTTAACAACCAAAAATTATAAATCAAAACAATACATTGTATATACTTATCATTGTTATCACATGTATCATACTACACTACAGTCTACATAAATCCTAATTATTTCCTAAACCTAAATGACAAAAGGCGTACAAGTGATCCTAAATAGATCTGCAATATAGTATACTGTAAAACTAGTACAATGTATATTCATATAGTCTTAATCTTTCTTGATTAAACAGTAAAAACTTAAATTGACCCTTCTGCAGCATGTAAGTTCTCTAACTATTGCTGTTCAATCTCTATCTAATGACTATGTCATTGTCAGTCTTTTTTATATAAACTTATGTTTTTTTATTGCCCATCATTGTTTTTTTTCTCTCCTTTTTATTAGCTCACCTGGCCAATAGCAATAGTTTATATACATGATATATTTATGTAAAATGTAAACATTAAAGAAATGTTTAAACATCCAGATATTGTCACTGATTAATATAATTCCATAACAAATAAGAGGCCCACACAATAATTCAATCTATTAGACAGTTTTCATAAAGATATAAACTTGAGACAAATTTGTAAAGTTACTACCAGCAGACATAAAATGTTCATAGTTTATATATGAATATAAATGATGTGTGAATGTTTTAACATCCTGATATGGTCACTTCATATAACTTGGCCTCCTTGGTTTTACTGCCCTTTAATTTACTACATCCTATGCAGAGTTGTCCTGTTGGAGAGAATGCAAGAGACATTGGGAGCATTATGTTTATGTCACTTGTTTTATAACATGTCATTAGCAAACCAGCATTGTTCAGTATATGAAGGGTATTAGGACCTGAATTAGCTACAATAACATTGTCTCTAGGTGTTGTCACTATGTTTGTTGGTTTGAATGGTTTATCCTTGTTGATCTCTTTGTCTCCTGTATAGATATTGATGACATCACCACTCTGTCCTAACACTACTACTCTAAATCTGTCATCACTTACTACATCCACCACATGTATATTCCCATTTCTGGTACTGGTTAACATCCCGGGATAGGAGAATATAGGTTGTTTATGTTGATCATGTTCATACACTCTCTCTTGGTCTCCATTTTGATTCATTAGTATTACAACTGTTCTTCCTTGTTTAGGATATTCTTGATCAACACCTCCTACTAAAAATTTATTGTCACTGTTAACATGGACTGATGTAACAAGGAATGGTGACACATTATATACTGAGTCTGAAAGTGTTCCTGTTTTACTACTAATCTGTATCAGTCTTGATTCCCCTATAGATATTAGGAGATCATTTGATTGAGTAACAGCCATATCAAAGACCCGAATATTAAAGCTGGATAGTATGTTCAGTTTGGTTCCTTCAGGTTTTACTCTCTGTAATACTTTATCTCTGTAACTATGTATCCACAGTGAATCATCATGACTATAAGACAAATGACTTATTGTAGACAGTTCAGTTTGATATTGTTTGTTTATTTTCAGTTCTACACCAGTCTTTTCACCCACATCTTTGATGTTAACTACTTGATGATTCTCTGTGTTTTTTAATTCTGGATGTACTTTTTCTTTGCAATGATTACACAGTAATTTACTACAGTCAATACACTTCCACTTTATTGATCTATCAGTATCACATATTCCACATTTAGCTGGAGCTTGACTTCTTATAACAGACCTAGAGAACGCCATTATTGTTAGATATACCTATACTATTTATTTGTGAAATTGAACTAGTTAAGTGTTTAAAGTAAATCATATTACTTTCATAAATTATATGCATTGTTTGAAGATTTTAAAATTGAATAGTTAAATTAATATATATTAGTATAATTAACCGTCCTGTGACATAAACAATAGTTTCCATTGTTTGATAAAGATTTCAAATATATTTTTCTATTGTATTTATTCATTTTCCATTTGAACAATATCCTTTGATTTATTGAATCAATTTTTAGTTTTTTTCTATTTTTACGGTTTTATTATAGAGAAACATGAATTTAGAACTAACATTATGTATAAAGATGTTTTTTAAAAGTTGTGACTTGCAAAAAATTTTAAGGTCATATATTGGTATAACGTCATTGTCGTCAGATGACACTTAGTTTCTGATCAATAACTTTAGTTTAAGGTTATGGATCTCTTTGAAATTTAAACATAATGTTAGAAACCACAAAAGGAAGGTTAGGATTGATTTTAGGGGTTATGGTCCCAACAGTTAAGGAATTAAGGGCCTACAAAGGGGTCCAAATAAGCATTTTTCTAGTTTCCAGACAATAACTTGTGTGTAAGTGTATGGATCTTTCATAAATTGTACCACAAGGTTCTAACAAAAAAAGGAAGGTTGGGATTGATTTTGGCGGTATGACCCTAACTGTTCAGGAATTAGGGGCCAAAAAGGGGTAAAATACAATATTTTCGTAATACTTTGTATACATTGCTTGTTTTTTGACCAATTTCAATGGGGTTTTATTCATGAATTCTTGGGGTTTTTTAATATGCTGAATCTAACCATGTAATACCTTTTTGGATTTTGGACCCCGTTTTTTAATTGGTCCTCATTGAGGTCCAAAGGGTCTATTATTAAACATTGTTTGATTTCATCAAAAATTAAACTATTGGGGTAATTTGATATGCTGAATCTTACAGTGTATTTAGAATTTTATTTTAGGTCTAGTTTTCAAATTGATCTACTTTAAGGTCCAAAGGGTCCAATATCAAACTTGGTGTAATTTTTACAAAAATTGAATTCTTGATATGACAAATCTAAACATTTATTTAGATTTTTGATTATGGACCCAGTTTTCAAGTTGGTCCAAAATTAAACTTTTGTTTGATTTCATCAAAAATTGAATTATTGGGGTGCATTGATATGTCTAATCTAACCGTTAATATAGACTTTTAATTTAGGGTCCCGTTTTCATAATGGTCTTCATTTAGGTCCAAAGGGACCAATTTCAAACTTTGTTTGATTTCAACAAAAAATGAATACATGGGGTTCTTTGGTATGCTGAATCTAACCATGTTTTTAGATTTTTGATTTTTGGGCCCTGTTTTCAAATAGGTTGACATTAAGGTCAAAAGGGTCCAAAATTAAAGTTTGTTTAATTTCATCAAAAATTGAATTCTTAAGGTGTTTTGATATGCTGAATCTAACCATGTATTTATATTTTGGATATGGGACCATTATAGGTAAATGTCCAATTTAAAAAAATTAAGTTCTTAGACCACATTCATTCTCTGTCACAAACCTATGATGTGTCAAATATTTAATCACAATCCAAATTCAGAACTGTTTCAAGCTTGACTGTTGTGTCCATTCTTGGCCTTAACTGTTCAGGATTCAACCTCTGCAGTCGTATCAAGATGTGCCCTGTGAAGCGTTTTATTTATTTTTTGCTTTCCATTCTTATTTAAAGGATGTTAACACCTGAGTCAACATCCAACCTCATTTCTTCTTGCAAATTTCTTGACCTGTCAATTAAAACCATCCTGATGTAACTTTCTGCCCTATATTTCAACTTTTTCAAAATCCTCAAAGTCACACATAATGAGTTAATAGTAATTTAAACAATTTAATTACCCCTGATTTCTTTCAGGACTCACCATTTGAAATGATATGTAAAATTATTAGTTTAGTGCTGACATCAACATTATTATCATTAATTTTTCCTGTTATAACCTATCTTGTAAATAAACCCCTGTGAAATATTGTGTAGCAATGCCATTGGTATCCATGTGTGAATTAATCATAAATCATCATTGAATTAAAACTTTTATTTTATATATAAACATCACTTATAATTTAGCCCTTGGAGAATCTACTCAGCTAAAAAAAATATTTTTTTGCTCCATGCCTAAACCAAGAGCCTAGCTATGTGCATACTGAAAAGTTAAGCAAAGTATGGACCCCATGCTTGACATCACACCAATCCAATTGGAACGATGGTTCAAAATAAATGCATGAGGTAATCAGGAAGCCTAGAGGTTATCATGCCTATGAGACAATGAGGAAGCCTATAAGAAGGCTATGAGGAAGCCTAGTTGTGTTGATGTTGAATTGGTGTTGGAATGAATTTGTATGAAATTTGACAGTTTATCCCCAGAAATTTTTTGGGATGAGATAAATTTTTTGAAACAACTAGTGATGAAATCTATAAACCGTGCTGAGATTCATTCCCCTGTCATAGCAATATTGAAGGTGAAAGGAGGGGTTGGTGGGAGGAAAGTTGTTTTTTTTTAGCTTAAACACTATTAGAGCCGATATTAGTCTTATAATTGCTTAATCTGCATTTGAATAAATGGATACTCAAGGCAGCAAACACAGGTTTTTAATACACAACTTCTTAATGGGAAAAACCTAAAAATAATGACTATTGTGTTTGATGAAAATCAAACTATGTGTAAACATAACTTATAATGTATAAGTACCTAATAACTCAAAATATTATAAGCAAAGATTTTTCTTCAGCTGTGTAAAATCTACACAAATATTCTACAATGATTTGTTTACCATTATTTTTATTTATATAGGGTTCAAGGTCAGATCTAAAAGTTAACAGAATTAAAGTGTAAAATGAAAATAATTCAGTATAGTTTTTCAAATCTACTCTGTAGGAATAAAACAAGTTCACAATAGATTTATATAAATTCTTTGCTTCCCTGTAAGCATTTTGCATACAAAAACACTTAATTATACCCCACGCAACGAAGTTGCGGAGGGTATAATGTTTTTGACCCGTCAGTTCGTCCGTCAGTCCTGTTTCTTGTCATCGCAACTCCTCTCAAACCAAACAACAGAATTTCACGAAACCTTTTCAGATAATAAGGACATACTATGCAGTTGTGCATATCGACGGGAAATTGCGATTCAATTTTTTTTCTAGGAGTTACGCCCCTTTGAACTTATTTACTTAATGTACTACTGCAACAGTTTGTCATCGCAACTCCTCTCAAACCACACAATAGAATTTCACGAAATTTTTTTATATGAAAAGGACATATTATGTAGTTGTGCATATCGACGGGAAATTATGATTCAATTTTATTTCTAGGAGTTACGCCCCTTTGAACTTATTTGCTTCAATGTACTACTGCAACAGTTTGTCATCGCAACTCCTCTGAAACTACACAACAGAATTTCATGAAACCTTTTCAGATAATAAGGACATACTATGTAGTTGTGCATATCGACGGGAAATTACGATTCAATTTTCTTTCTAGGAGTTACGCCCCTTTGAACTTATTTGCCTCACTATACTGTTGACTCCTCTCGCTTATAATTTATGTACTACTACAACAGTTTGTCATCACAACTACTCTCAAACCATACAACAGAATTTCACGAAACCTTTTTTAGATAATAAGGACATACTATGTAGATGTGCATATCAACAGGAAATTATGATTCAATTTTTTTTCTAGGAGTTACTCTCCTTTGAACTTATTTGCTTCAATGTACTTCTGCAACAGTTTGTCATCGCAACTCCTCTGAAACCACACAACAGAATTTCATGAAACTTTGTACATAATAAGGACATACTATGTAGATGTGCATATTGACAGGAAATTATGATTCAGTCTTTTTTTTATACAATTTTCTTTTCTTACACTTATTTTATTTCTCCAATGACAATGTGGGGACGTGGGGTATGTGAGCGTGCTCACTAAGGTTCTTTAATTTTAACCAGTATAAACATATTTATATTATAGGAGTGTTAATGATGAGATGTATAATGTAGCCTGTAACCTGGCAGAGAGATATGGTATACCATTATGGGAGCTCTACATGTCACATCTAGAGTTCTTATTTGATAGTGGGTAAGTATGATTGATTCTTAAGGAAATTATCATGTTAAAAAGACACCAATAGTTTCCATTAATAATGTTCAACTACTAAGTTATTTAAAACATATATTCAATGTATAATTGTGGTTTGCAATTTGCAATGAAAAAGGGGAAGATAAACCTAAAGGTTAAAAAAAAATACTGACATCACTAAAGCCAAGAAAGCAATTGATTTTCTAAAGTAGAAAAATAAACACAGTAAAAAAAAATTGAAAGCTGTCCAACACATAATGCACAGAAAGGTAAAAACTGAGGGATGAAAACTATCTTTAATTTCTTAATTTACAATGTACCAATTATGATTACATTGCATGCATGTTTCATTGTGATAGTTATTTTGATTGGCTAACAGCATTCTCGCATCATTCTGAAATCAACCTTCATTTCATGTAGTATGTCATACCTTTGTCTGTTTGTCCATAGTCAACATGTTGGACAATAACTCAAAAAGCCTAAACCAATTCTCATAAAACATTTGTAACATTTTCATATTTATAAATATAAGCTGTCATTAGTTTTTGTTTTGTTTTTTAAATTTCTGATATGACATTGAGGTTTTATGGAACTTTATCCTGCAATTGGGTGTTCTACTATACAGATACAGCCCTACAGATATCGCTATGGTATATCTGTATACTATACAGATATACTATACAGATATTGCTTTAAAGCTCCGCCCACTGCCAGACTGAGTATTGTATGAACCTGCGTGACTTCTGAATGTGTATTGCAGTCGGATTCCAATGACGTATCAATTGGAAATTAACGATTACTTTTATACGTTCTGTTTGTTTTCAAACATTACTTTAGAGCAATAAGAATCACACCAGTTTTCTGATAAAATACACACATGAACAGCAGTCTTTTCTACGATGACGACTATCGATTTCAAAACGTGAATGTGTATGATTGTGTAACAAAAACAACCATGTCAATTTCAGCATGCATGTTTAGTGAATGTTGAGTCTGAAGAGTAGGACAACTCGTACAACTCCTGTTTCAAACTGGACAATGTTTTGTTATTTGTTTTTACTGTTGAAATTAGTTTTTATGTTAATATAGATAATTATTCATCTTGAGTGATGTATTTTTGTTGACCATTCGAGATTCTTTTTTTGCGAACCCTTCTTCAGCTGAATGTGTGTTTATCTTATTACTATAGGGGCCTCAAGGGATTTCAAATCAAAAATAAATACAAAACATTTAGTTTTTGTGTCTTTCAAAACACAAATAATATATAGAATTAAATATCAGCTCTATCTGTACTTGGCTTGAAACAGGTGTAATAGCTCACTAAAAGCTTGCATACACCTTGTTTCTTAGCCTCGTACAAATACAGCTGATTTTTAAAGACACTAAACAGTTATTGTCTATTTATTCATTGAAAAAGGGACAGCTGTATCATACGCTCATCACAACATTATCTTAACCTTAAAAAATAAAAAAATGACTATTTATAATCACTGCTTGAT
This sequence comes from Mytilus galloprovincialis, assembly GCF_965363235.1. NCBI lineage: Eukaryota > Metazoa > Mollusca > Bivalvia > Mytilida > Mytilidae > Mytilus > Mytilus galloprovincialis. Next base: position 63,591,260 of record NC_134841.1, on the reverse strand, counting down.
ATTAATATTTTCAGTCTTGCCATAGAAGAAATAGAGGAGAGAGTGAAGAATAAGAATATTGTTCCAACGTTGATAAGTCAGCCTGAAGAGTTTGCTGAGAGAATGAGGACCAGTATTTACCCTGACCTGGACGGTACAGATCATACCACATTGATATATTACTTCACTCTACTGGCTGGAGTGGGCGATGTAAAACAGGGAGGAATCACAGCAGATAATCATCTCAAACTATTGAAAAAACTCAAAGGGGTTGCCATAGGTAAGTGAGATTGTACTGGTTGATTGACCCACAATGCTATATTCTGGATTTATTATTATTAGCGAGTTGCCTATTTTTACGTGCAATGAGAAGTATAAATTGAATATAGGGTTGTATACAAATACCACTTTTTCTCAATCCAGGAAAATAAATAAGTTAACAGTATTTGGTACAATTTTTTTTGACAGCATTCTATTTAATTTCTTGAGATGATAGTACTGTTATTGATGTATAATTTTTTTTTAAATATAAATGAAAGTTGGACATTATATGATATAAGATTTAACCATTCTTTAAGAAAGTAAAAGTTAGACGTCTTAATATATTGTAGGTTTGGACTGTAAACAGTTGATGAATGGTTTAAGCAGTCCAGTCAAATACATAATACCTGTACTGACCCCCACTAATGTGACAGCCATTGCTAAACTGGCAAATAAAATACCTGATGGGGTAAGTTATATTTACATGCCAGCTTATGTGAAAACTGTAGTTAAAATAGCAAAAGATTATGATTTTTTTTTTGTATCTGGCAAACAAAACACTGAATGCAGTTCATCATATTTCCGTGCACTAACCTCCACAATTTAATAAAAAAAACAATTTGCAAACAACACAACTGCCGCTATTAGTTATGACAACCATTGCCATTGCTTAATATATACCAAGAAAATACTTGATTATTTTCTATTAACTCAACAATTCTGAATAGAAATACTTCCATGTAGTAACCCCTATATTTTGTATTGCCCCTTACCTCTCAGTCACAGAGTTACTCATAAATTTGAATTCTTTGAAGTTATGTACAGCTTAAAATAATAATTAATGAGAAAGAAAAAAATTTAAACAATGATAGTTATTTCCAGTTTTAGATAGTATTTAGAAATGAATTCATTTCCAACTTCAGGTATAACCCAAATGATAATTAAATTGAATATCTTTTACCTATAATTTTCAGACTGGTAGATTTTTACATCCGAGTGTGGTACATTGTGCTTGGGCTGTCAAACAATTCTGGAGTACAGATACAAAGAAAGTACCAGATTCAACAGTAAGTACTGGTATTAATGTTAATCACAATTAACTAAGCTAAAAATCCAAATATTTGCTTTGGACATATATATATATGATTTTTAAAGCATCTTAAATCTGTGTTTGTGAAACTGATTCATGGTATGCAGAGTAACTTAACAAAGAATACATGGATATCAATAATATATTTAAAAAAAGATAGCAAAATATTGGACAGAACAAGTATGGTATAGACCACACAAACAACTAACTACCAGACTCCTCCGAAAAAAGAAAAGAGTTCGGGACCAGATAGCCTTACTTGTGGTGAGGTTAAACCGCTTTTATGTGCACCTTTACCTATCTATACCATATGTCATAAGAATAAAACACCAAATAAACATGCCAAGAAATCATTAACATTGTAGAATCTTATATCAATTGTATGGTGTTGTTTTACAATAAAAACTCTATACTTGTCTCAAATTTGGGAATATTGTATTTTACTCAATACAGTGGTAGAATCTATAATTATATATAATATTCCATTCTCAATTTTATTTTACATATCTGAAGTTCTAGGATTCTGTATATTTCAGGCTGCCTGGGTACATAGATATGAAGGTAGTGGGGAATCATTACAGAAGTTATTACCAGTTGATGTTATCAATTTTATTGATGAGATTGTTTTCTCAGAACAGTCAAGGTTAAAGGTAGGTTATAGTTTTTAATAAAAAAAAATCAAGTAAATAAGACAGAATCAATCTTAACAGTGCCATTCAGGTATTTGTGAGTTATGTATGCTCTCAATAAAAGTGATTAGAATGTTTGACTGCTTTGATGAAGATATTGTATTTTATTGTCATAACAAGTCTTTTTGTTGGAGATTCAAAATGTATAAATGGAGATGTGGTGATATCTGTCAATAAGAAAGCAACATGTCAACACACTAAAAAAATGCCTATTACTTTAACTGTTCTCGAGTTATGCCTCTTTATTACTGAATAATTTCTCTCACTGTTGTATGTACTGAAGGAAAGTTTCATTTCTATGCTCAAAAACTTGAGTAAATTGACTCTCCAGCTGGGGCTATCTGATTCCCATGAACAAATTCTTTTATTTATAATATTTTTTATTATCTCATGTTTCATCATCCAAAATTATTTTGACATGTTTCCATTATGATCTTGAGACCCGTTTTTTTCTATAACCATATTTCATACTTGAAACATTATACTATTTTCAGCTAGAGGTTGAATGTAGACAAGAAATAGTAAAGAGAACTTTAAAATTTACTAATCAACATGGTGGAAAGAAGAAAAAGCAAGATGATTCTGGGTAGGTTTGACAGATGCAAATAATAGATATAATCATATACATTTATCTAACAAAAGTTGAAAGGTAATTGTGCTGATATAGTGTATATTAAGTTTATATTCCAACAACTGGTTACAACTGATTGCCTCATGACACTTCCTAGAAAGAACACAATCTCTTTTGCAGATTATTGTTTGATGCAAATCGTCTTAAATAATAAGAAAAACATTTTCACACTGTATTAAGGTGACACATTATTTGCCCAGTCTTGACAAAATTTAATTGTCTCATGAAGATTCACACTCAATGCAGTGGTAGAATCTAAATATAGAATGTTATTAAAAGAGAAACAAAGCCTTGTCAAAAAAGTTACGTGACCAAAAGACAAGAAACAGTACACAAAACATAGCAAACTTAAAAACTGAGCAACACAAACTAAGTACATTCAAATGATGCTGGAATAATGTATTATTTTCTATCTAGATGCAGGATAAGTTGGGAGGATGCTGCCAACACTCTACAGCAATACTTGAATCACATAGGGAATTTAAATCACGAAAGTTTTAAATCGTTGTCAATGTCTGGTGATGATATGTTGGTGGAGTATGCTGCCAAGTTTGATTTGTCAAAGGGAGATAATTTGCAAGTAAGTTGGATTTATTTTTGACATTTTTATGGCCCCGCAACGAAGTTGTCAGTGCCATATAGTTTACCCTTGTCCGTAATTCCGTTATTCCTTCATTCCGTCATACAGTCATTCTGCAACAAACCATTATACAGAGTTTTTTCTAAACGCCTTTAGATATTGGGCTGATTTTTAGTATGTGCGTTAACCATGATGAGTTACAGCTGATGTTTAAGTTTTTTTCGGCTCTGCTAATTTTTGTTGAAATTACAGGATTTGGACTTTGATAAATTGTTAAAAATCACAGTTATAAGGACCTTTTTTCTGAATGCTTTCAGATGTTGGGCTGATTTTTTGTATGTGAGCTAACCATAATGAGTTACAGGTCAAGTTTAAGTTTTGATCTGCTACGCTAATTTTTGCCAAAATTAAGTGTTTACAACTTTGAAAATTGTTGAAAATCACAGTTATACACACTTTTTTTCTATAGGCCTCCAGATTTTGAGCTGATTTTTTATATGTGAGACTACCATCATGTTTGTGTCCACATGTGTTATTGAAATTGAAGATTTATCAGTTTTTTGCCATGGGGCCATTCGTTTTGCTTTGACACATCTAGATTGTCTATTATGTCTGTTTGTTTTGTTCAGACACATCGTATTCAATATAATGGAATTTTATGCGACTGATGTACAAGTGAGAGGTTTAGCTAGCTTTTAAACCAGGTTTAATCCACCATTTTCTACGTAAGAAAAAAGCCTGTACCAAGTCAAGAATATGACATTTGTTTTCCATTCATTTGATGTGTTTGAGCTTTTGCCATTTGCTTAGAGACTTTCAGTTTCCAATTGTCTGCTGAGTTCTGTATTTTTGTTATTTAACTTTTTATGTACATGTACATTTTCTTGAATATTTGACTTAGGGGTCATCCATAATTGTCAACCATTTTCCAAAGTGTACAAAACGTACACTTTTTCAGACCCCCCACCCTCCCTCAAAAAGTGTACATCAACCATTTTCAGATTTCAAGAGAGGAATCAATCATTCTAAATAAAAAGAAGATCCTGTTTATTATATTTTAGTTTAATATAGAAATTTGCATTGAAAATAAACTAAAACATATCTGACTGTTTTATTTGATGACATCTATCTATGATGCTTGTGTTTTGTTAGAATAAAGAGTTCAAAGATTAGTGTTCCCCCTATCACACAGTGGGAACTCCAATGAAAAAGGGCACCTAGAGTATGCAAAAGATTAACAAAAGGGCACATAAACTATGCTAAGAATCAAAGAAAAGGAAATGCATGGTTATATTGCATTGGTAAAGTATGGACTGACAGTTGTTGATGGAATCAGAGCTTAAGACAGCAATCAATAAAAGTGAAATGTTTTAAAACATTTTAAGTTTATAAATTTCCCGTCTGTATTTCTATTTAAAAGGTATTATTATTCATGGCACTATTATTGTTTATGTATACTGTAACATGTACATGTATTGGATAATTTTTAAGGTTAAGGTTAAACTTCATATGGAGGTGCTCCTAAGTAAAGGAGGCTTATACTAAGAAAAATAAGTTTACTTCCGGTTTACTGGTTTACTGTTTTGGAATACATTACAATAACTCGAATAATTACAGCGCCCCCTTACGGTCATTGTCCTCCAGAGGGCTAACGAACTTTAGAAAACGTGACATGACCAACTCTTAATGGAGTGATCGAAGTGATCGTAATATAACGACTGGATTATTCGGGTTAACATAACAAGGAAATTAATCGAAGGACCAGTTTAAAATCTTTTCACAAAATGGTGTCTTGTCAAAATCAAAACATTCAAAGAATTTAGTGTTTCCATCATTTTTTTTTATTAAACAGAGTGAAACGATAAAGATCTATAATAAAGCAGATGAAATTGACAATCGGGGGTACTGAGAAATGCTTGCAAACTTTTTGTTTAAAATTTTTTACAAGTTTACATTTTTGAAAGATTTAGTTTTCATATATGATATGATCTTTTAATCATTCAATCCGGATTGAGGAGAATTATGATATCGAAATAAATATCCTCAAGTGAAAATAATAAAGAAGAAATAAGAAGAGAAACACACCCAAGCCAATTCTCGGTTTTATACCTTGACCTTCCCTACGGAAACGAAATAAATTCTGGAAATAAAAAAAAAGCGTACGGTAAAAATGTTGATTTTTTAACCCCCTCCCCCCAAGTGTACGTTTTGTACACTTTGGAAAATGGTTGACAATTATGGATGACTCCTTAGTGCAACCCTTAATTCATCTATAAATAGTTTAATGAAAAAGTTTTACAGTGATATTGTTGGCTCTTTTTACAAACAATATCCACATGTGTCTAATATAATTGAAATGTTTAGCTGCAGAAGTTATACTGTGACATGATAAAGTATGGCTATACTGTGGAGCTGATAGAAGACATTATGGAAGTGTTTCCAGTATCACCATGGACACCACATACAGCATTAAAGGAAGCTGTTGGTCACCTGATACATTTACTAAGGTATTTAAATATATCATAATGCAATACGCAATATTCAAGGTATCTGTTAGTCACATTCAGCTACTTAGGGAAGAATAGTGTTACTATCGACACCGCAGACATACCAAACAACAGCTGAATATTTGTACCCATATACAGTAATTTACATAGTTTTGTATCACCATGCACCTTCAGTCACTTAGAGAAGTAGTGTTACCTTGGACACCCCAAACAATTTAAAACTGGGTCAATAAGACAGCAACCAAATTATGCTAACATACTAAATTATCAACAGTTGCTTTTAAAAATTGTATAGTGAAGTTTATTTAAATGCATAATTTGAATTAGTTGAAATGTGATTCTTAATTACAGAGACCCAGATGAATTGGACAAAAAACAGATTCTTGCTAGACTTGAGAAAGTTGTACTTAATGTTGAAGAGCATCAGAATCAAGGGTAAGGTTAATACTTGGACTACTGAATGACTGTATTTAAAGTATGTTGCCCATTTTGTTAGAATAAAAATGTTAATCTTAAAATATGTCATCTTTATTATTTAAATTTGAATTCAAAGAATCAAGAATTGGTTATTTTAATTTGAAATTTCTAAAATTGTATTAAAATAACTTGAAACTAGCCATGAAACTGTAGATACTGTGTATTCATAATTACTGTTGGTCACTAATTTTCCGGAATTTTAAGGTTATACATGAATCAAGTTTTCAACAAAATATTAATACTGGTTATACATGTATAAAGAATTTTACAAACCAAAGAATTCAAGTATCTTTGAAAATACAGTTTTCTCATTTTACAAAAATGTTTACCCATAGAATATATATTACTCCCCAGTATTAAGTACATGTATACATACAAATTACTGATGCTAAAGTCTTATAAATCTGGGCAAAAATGATATCAAAATCAATCCTGGATTCATCTTTGAGTCTGAAGATGTGCCGATCATCAATTTCCCTTGTAGTGGCTTAATTTTTTTCAACAAACAGCTGTATAAAGACCCTCTTTTATAGTAAAATAAAGATGACTTCTTCTGTCAAATAAACTGCTGAAATTCACATATGCAATGGTTTCAGTAGGGATTTTTACCAAGAAATTTTTCGTTCCATGTTTAACATTCCTTTACTCTTTATATTTCAGGGGTAACCTGGTTTCCCCAGAAGATGTTATGGTTTTATTGAGACCATTTTGTTCAGATGACAGGGTAGCAGTCCAACCAAGACTGGACGTCTTACATATGGTGGAAAAGGTATATATTGGAACAGTTAATGCATTTTAAAAATGTATTAATTATTTTTTTTCTTTTTGTTTTTTATGCAGACAACATTTCATTATTATGAAAGTAGCTGCATTTGTTTGTGAACATATTATTACCATCAGTGAAAAGCTTCATTATACAGTAAATTATAAAAAGATTGATTGATTATTGATACCTTAATGTCCAGTTGTTAATATTTATATTACCAAAGATCGCTAAAATTAGACGGTTAGCATAAATGTTTCTACATCGGTCTAGGCTTTAGCTTAAACAAATTTTTATTGTTCAAAAGGATAAATGGGTCAGAAAAAGTTTTGCAAATTAGTAACATTTTCTCTCATGCATGCATACTGATTCTACACCTATGGTTATAGGAAAGTTTTTTGGAAGTCTTTTTTATAGTAACAAGATTTTGAATGATGTTTCAGTAGGATATTAACCATCAGTCATTGTACATGTTCATGTAATCTTGCCAAATAATCTGTAAGTGCCTTTTTTTACAGAGTTTCCAATTAAGTGAGGAAGATTTAGTTTTATTGACATTATACAGAACTGAGGCTGTTGTCAAGGCAACATGGTCTGATACACAGGTATGTTATAAGGAGTTAAGAGTATATGTACTTGTGTATCATCATACATGTAATTCTTCCGGGGGAAGTCCAAATCTCCCGCTTTTCAGACCCTTTTACGTCCCTTCCTTTAAAATTTGAAATCTTCTGCTTTTTGAAAATGTCAACCTCTTATAATTTTCAGTACACAATTTTGTTTACAAAAAATTGATAGGGACAGAGAAAAGGTCAGAGAAACTCGAAATTGATATGGGAAAAGTTCGAGAAAAAGGGAAGTTTCCTGTTGTGTCAAAAGGTAAAATGAGGTCATAAAATAGGTAAAATCAGCCTGAAGTGTTTAGGATTAAACTGTATATACAACAATAAATTAAAGATGATAGGAAATTACCTGGTGATCAACTAGCTACATGTAGTTTAAGACACAAGGGTCAAGACCATACTAACTACACTTCATGCATAGCTGACTATGGTGACCCTTATGACTTGACCAAACTTGTGGAGACAGTTACCAACCAGCAAGCCTACAACTCCTCATCTTCTATTTTTATCAAGTAAAAATGATATGCAGGTGTTTAAAGGTATGGAATCATTGTTCTTTTAACAAGTAATGCAGTTTAAACACACACAAAAACCATTGCATACGTCGATAAAAAGGTTGAAAAAAAATCTCCAGTTATGAGATCCAGCTGAAAATTTCCAAATCTCCAGTTGTGGCTTGACAACTCTGTCACATGTCTGTATCATATCCCCACCAAGTTATGGTCTTTGCATGTAAGTTGACAATAACCAGCTTTAGATTAATCTATTATTCAAAAAGAAAACACCTTTTTGTAGAATTAATGCACTTTTCAAATTACTCTATTCTGGAAAAAATAATGCTTGTGGTAGAGCAATAATTTGCTTAATGGGAACACTTAATATGGAATCAATTCATTATAACGATTCATCTATCATTCTAAAAGAAAACGCTTATCAGTAGATTAATCCCATTTATTGTTTTACCTTGGGATACCTTGCTACTTACTGATCAGTTAGTTGGTATTTTTTTTTTTAAATGAACGATCCTGTTGATAATATCAGAATCTATATTATGAAGAGAAAAAAAACACATGTTAAAGACTTATTTATTTTGATTTTGCAGCTTAAAGAAGGTGATATCAATACAGACAAGGCAAGACATCAGCTGTTTTTACAATTATTGTCCAAGAGTTCTAATTACAATCATTTTAATTCTATATGTGACTTACTACAACTATGGCCTCCGCTAAAAGCTGCAAGTAGCAGGTGAGTGGAATTAAATGGGTACAATGTAATGCTACTATAGCAAAGTAAATGCTAAATCTTATGTAATCTCTTTATGTGCAAGAGACCTGTTATGTAATCTCTTTATGTGCAAGAGACCTGTTATGTAATCTCTTTATGTGCAAGAGACCTGTTATGTAATCTCTTTATGTGCAAGAGACCTGTTATACATTCACACCTTCCTGTATGGGAAACAAGTACTGTAAACCAACTTATTTTCGCGAGCCTTTTATTTTTGCGACTTTCGCGAGTAGTAAAATAACACGAATAAATCGTCGCGAATGTGTAATACTTGGATCATTTCTTATTGAACTTCAGTAAATCGTGAAATTAAATAGCTGCAAAGTGGTCTAGGAAGGGTAAAACGCGAAATTAAGTATCCACGAAAATAAGTTGGTTTACAGTATTCTTGACAATGTTTCTCGTAACACTCTTGCTGTGACAACAAACTGTAAACAATAGGCAAAATAAATATGTTATTTTAGTCTATAAGAAGGTTTTTTATGGAGATTATTAAACTATCCAAAACATCTAGGTTCTCCTCCGCCTTTTTTAAACAACCAAATATACAACCATTTATTTACTGTCAATGAAGAATTCTAATGCAACAACGTTTGTAATGTTCATTTTGATTGGATAACGTCACTTATTTACATGGCATCAAATAACAATTGATGCTATGGGACGTACGCGCAAGCGCAGACGGCATATGACAGATATTAAATACATGTTTTAACGTTGTTTTCTGTCAGTTTCATTGGAATGGAGATAACAATATTGTATTTTAAGCTCCGACGGCATCAATTGGGGATTTGATGGTCGCAAATACCCGTTTACTGGCGATGCGTTATATCTCCTAAATATTTTCGTTATTGCAAAACTGTGATGGTATAGGTGTCACAAATATAAAACTTGCATTATTTGTATGTAACATTTCATTAAATCATAAAAGTGACAATATTTTCCTCAATTTTTTCCTTTTTTCAATAAACGCAATAATAAACAAGCTATGCACTCTGAATTAACAGCAGTTGTGCGTTTACATTTACGATTCATCTTACCATTGAAATCCATGCAAATTACCTCCAGTGTGTATAAAAATTGACGAATCCGATTGGGTGTTTTATCATCATTGCATCACTATTGTTGTAAGAAATTAGGTTACCTAAAAGATGACGTATTTATATCTATTTCAGTGACCATGAACAAAATGTTTGGGTAAACATATTTTGTGCTATGATAAACACCTCAGATTCTAAGACTGTATCATTGGTGGTAACAAAGTTCACAACTATTTGTGATAGTGTTAAACTGGATATAAAGGTTAGTGTTTTATTTTAGTAGAATAAAAGTATTATTCTTAAAGACTATCATGCTGTAAAAAATCTATAAAAATCTGTTTTGATTTAATCTAATTTAAAATTCCTCAGTATTTTGTCATGCCAGTAACTTTTATAGCTATTATTATGAGGAAGGCTTATTGTTGAAGGCCATACAGTGCTGTATCATATTAAATCTTTTTAGTTTAATGGTCAGTCTTACCTCCCTTTATCAAAGAGACAGAACATGCAAACCTATGTTGCTTAATAGCTATCATCTTTAACCAAGTTTTATACCTAATCTGGTGGGTGATGCATAAATAGCAAGTGTCTTTTATTATGTTTAAGCACCAGATCTTTTTATACAATACAATGATAGTTGAGGTTTGGAGTTACCAAAAGAAATGGAAAAGATTTAAGTGTTGTAAAAAGTACAGGATTTTCCAAAAGATAATATAATCAAGTGACTTTTAGCTTCCATAAAATGAAACATTTATACATGTTTTTATCCTTTTTTCAGTGTGGAAGACATGTGTATAACAAGATGATAGAGAAGAAGTACACAATAGAAGGAGTGAAGTTTGTATTGTTATCCACACATAAAGACATGTTGTCGGCTGTTGTCACAGAACTGGCAGCTCTTGATGAGGTAAAGTGTATTTATTTTTGGATGATTTAAATCTAATTTTATTTCGAAGAGAATATTCATGCCTTGGAACGTTAAACAATTTACCTTTTCAATACACAATTTTGACTCCTGTTAAAGGATTATAACCATGAATATAGTCTTAAAACAGGAATTTGTGACAATCACCACAAATAATTTTGTTGGTCCCTGATTTTATAACTTTTTATAAGGGAGACAACCAGAACAGCAATAATAAGCTTATCAAAATAGATATTTCCTGTGGTCTCATTGTTATTCCCTTATAAAAGGGTATTGTTAACATGCAAAGATGTCAAACTTGCATAGTAATTTTGAGCCATATTCCTCTGTCTGTATGTTATCAACTTTTTAAAAAGGATGCTCAGAAAAAACTATTGAGTACATGAAGCAGCATTCGATGTAAATAGAGGTTAAAAATTAAAAACCATTTTTTAGTCACTTTATTGTTTGCACCATAGAAAGCACCCATTAATAATGCCAAACAATGTAGATAGCCATACAGATAGAGGAAGAAGTATACACAATTAGCATTTTATTTGGTTAAATTCATATGTGTATTTATTTTAATATCTATGTTTAATTTTAGGCAAAAGATGATGAAGAGTTGTTTGATCTCCTGTTAAAGAGAAGTCTTCTGCCACAAATTGTTAATACAGTTTATTACAAACCTGTGATTGGTTATCTGTTAGCCAATCAGAATGTGGGGGAACAATCACATGACTATATGTTATTGAAAACAGTAGCCAATCAGCTTAATGACAATGGGTTCAAAGCAGAGGCTGGTTCTTTAATGTTGCAGTCTAGATCAGCACATTCAATGCTTCAGACTTTTGGTTCTGCTTTGGGAGCTGTAGGGAAATGGCTCAAACATTAATGTTGTATTAAGTTTATTATCAATAAAATGCTCAAGATAATTCTCTTTTTTTTTCTTCCAATGTTTGTTAAAATAAGTAATTTTATTTTGTCTCCTTTACCAAGTGGCAAAGGTGAGATATAGGCGTGCTGTTTCTGGCAGATTCAGCAGTTTATTACAGATTGTAATTATTAAGGTCCATTTTAAGGGGAACCACTAATGGTATGATATTTGGTAAGCAGTTGTTTTAGCATTGACACATCTAATTTCCTTGGAGATTTTTAAGTCTTTCCCCCTCAATAATGCATAGTTTACAAATTAGGTCAGTATAAGATAGGCCACTAATTGCAAGTCAATCATATATGAAATGCAGTTAAATAGGCATTGACACTTGTCATTTCAGTTGAGATTTTGTGGCCCATTTCTTCACTCATTGTTCATTGACTTTAAAATTAGCATAGTCTATATTTCAAAGTTTGTGATAAGGTCAGTTTAATGGAAACCACTTTTATAAAACAGTTATATTGTTTAACAGTTGTATAAGCATCGGAACATTTAGTTTCAATAGAGATTTGTTTGGTTCTGCACCTTCAAAATTGGTATTTGCTGCATCTCAAATAAACATGTGGCATTAAGGAGTAAGACTGGTCGGCCTAAGATTCGTTGGTCAATGTTAAGTTTTTGTGGATTTGTCTATCCTCAGATACTATAAGCATAAGGTAACTATATTTGATGTATGGAATGATATACATCTCTTTCTAGCAGGTTTTTTCAAAACTTGAACTCATTTTCACAGATCATTGGTCAATGTTAAGTTTTTTTGGTTTTGTCAGTTTATCCGATTCCATGAGCAATAGGTCAACTCTATTTGTTGTGAAGAATGATGTCTGCCAGGGTTTATCTGGACTTGACCGCATTTTCATAGTTCATTGTTCAATGTTGACTTTTCATGGTTATGTCTTTTTTTTCAATATTATAAGCAAAAGGTCAATTATATTGGTGTGTGGAAGGATGACCTTGGCCTCATTTTTATACTTCATTGATCAATTACAGTACACCTTTATTGCAAGTTTTGAAGCATGCACAAATGCAAAATAAATTATAATGCTTCTGCATAGTAAATGCTATGATTAGTAAGTTATATGGGTATTATCTAAGTTTCTCTTTTGACAATTAAGGTATAAGTATGTAAAACGCAGGAATGCAACAAATTCAACCATTTAAAAGTTTTATTTAATTTTTTAGAAGACGGAACACTTGGAAGCATATCTGACCCTGACCTCATTTTCATAGTTCATTGTTCAATGTTGAATTTTCATGGTTATGTCTTTTTTGTCAATACTACATGTAATAGCAATACTGGTAGGTCAAATATATTGGTGTGTGGAAGGATTGTATGGTGCACATGTTGTCTAGCAGGGTAAATCTGACCTTGGCCTCATTTTTTTGCTTCATTGATCAGAAGTATAAGTATGTAAAAAGCAACAAAGCAACAAATTCTTTCAATTAAAATTTTTATTTCATTTCTTATAAGACGGAACACTTGGAAGCATACAACATGATACATATCACTGACTTAAAAGCTTGTATAAAATAATGAGTCGAGTATGTTGACACGAGGTATAAATGTACAAAAAAACATGTAAATATATTATGACAAATATAGGATTATAAATAGGAATGATGCAACCAATGAATTTTTGAAATACATGAGATGCTTTCTAAAAAAATGCATACTGGTGTATGATTCAAAATACTTAAGAAATAATTCCTTCATGTCATGCTCTATGCTCATTTTAACATGGGTAGGCATTATATTTGTCGATATTTTACACTGAGCGTTAGCGAGGTGTAAAATGTGGTCAAATATAATGCCTACCCATGTTAAAATGAGCATAGAGCATGACATGGAGGAATTATTTCGATTCTAATAGGACAAATACAGTATTTTTATAGGTCGAAGCGTACGAAATTACCGTAAAAATGTTTGGCTGTTCCCGTTTCCTCCTCGAGGAGTCTGTGCATTGCATTGCAAATTTGATAAGTTTAAAAACTACAAGCAGGGTAAATATATGTTGTTTCATAAAAAAATATAATAAAAGTTTATGTTAGCTGCTTAAATGTATATATTTTAAAGGATAACGATGGAAATAACGTTAATATAAACAGTAATTTCGTGCGCATGTGTCAAACATATTTTGTGCTCATTAGAACACGGCTTTGTTTACAAAGCGTAATAAGGACGTCATATTAGAATGTTGTATTTCCAATAGGATTAGAATATGATATCCACACTATCTTTAAAACTGACATTTTTGGTTTCAAGTTCAAAAGACACATTATATGTGAGACATTTCGGAAATATTTTAATTTGTTAAAATTTGCATGAGAACAAAATTTGGGTTTTAAATTCAGGGCATCTCATAAGAAAAACGTTTTACCGGTATCATGTCTTTCAGGAACATTATAAAAATCTCTTACAATTCATATAAATTCAAGCATTGACTGTCTGGAAATATATCATATTAAGCTGGCCTGTTTCTGTTGTTCGTTACAGTCATTTATAACAAATAATTAGACACATTTAAGGTAAGGTTTGCGTACACAAGGAGATAACCCGAATTCAAATAATTGAAAAAAGGAGGGACCCGCAATTTTGAATTGCTTGGATTAACCAATGTCCGATAACTACAATATTATTGAAAATAAAACAACACCTACCTCAAAATCGCCGTTTTGATGTAATTTATCAAAATTTGAATCGTACAATTAACGTTATGACCTCCAGTTTGTTAGTTTTCATTTATATGACGTCACGTTTAGCATGTTTAGTCATAACGTCTTTGTGCAAAAACCATTCATGAAGTTTCGCGGAATTTTATTTTATTTCATAAATGTTTATCATTTTTATGCCCCCGCAGTAGCAAAGGGGGCATTGAGTTATATCCTTGTCTGTTTGTACGTCGATTCGAATGTACGTATCATAGTGTACGTCCGTTTTTACAAAATTGGTTTCCATTCTCTAACTTTAGTTTTCCTCAACCAACTGATATAAAACTTATGCACAATGCTTTTTGCCACAAAACACAGAATAGATTTGAATTTTGATGTCGTCACTTTTACAGTTCTAGATTTATGATTAAGGGGTCGGACAAGGGATACCTTTCTCCATTCTCCCTTCCCCTATCTCTTTTCTCCCGCCATAAAAGATAATTAAACCTAAAAAAAAAAAAAATAATGTATAGGAAGGTATTTCAATAGAAATCGGTCTAATATCTTGTGTTTTTATGGCTTGTCCCCGTCTTGTCCTTTCACAAGATAGAAGTGTTGTTTATTCTGCTTCAAGAACCCCGGTTACTTTTTCACTGACTGTTGAGCTTTCTCTTTTATTGTTTTTGTAAGTCTGATGCACGCCGTTTCCGATTTTTTATACAGTATAAATACAAATTATAGAAACGCAGGATTGAATGAAAAACGGCACATTTTTGTGACACTTTTAGTCAATTTAGTTTAAAAATTTACATAATGCGCCATGTGTTTTACTTATAGAGGATGCATAATATATATTCTCAGATATTTTTATTGCATATTTTTTACGAATGACAGAATGTTGAACTTGGTCTTTTCAAATGTATAGTTTGCTAGGTTTGTCCGCAAATACGCACACAACCCACACGTTTACATCATTCGAAATATATTTTATTTTATCAATCACTTTTACAACTGACGGGGTGTTCTAATAGTATTTTTTATGGATGCATTAAGACACAACTATTGTATTGTGTCGTCCTGAACATGCCTGAAGTATTTGCCACTGGATATTTTACAACCTCTAATCAAACAAACTTCTATGCATATCAGTCAATTTTGAATCATTTTATCTAAAAACAAGGATAGTAATATGTGTCTCTATACACGTACAGACTCACTATAAAATCCGGGAAATTGTTAGTTTTTAGTCTTTCTCCGTATATATAGAGATCATAATAAAGTAGTGACGACGCTCGGAGTATTTTTATGAGGTCGTTTTCTGAATTTTTCGTTTCTGTTCTCCAACTTTGCTTTTACCAAATGTTATAAAATGTATACGTAATGCTTTATAATGTTTCATGTTTATGTAAGAGCGGGCATCATCAGTGTCCCATGGACACATTACCCATTTATTCCAAGCTCTAACGTATTATTTCTTTTTGTAATGCATTATAATCGGAATTACATAACTGTGGTTGAAGAGTAGCCACAATCAATTTTGATTTGACGGTCGCAAATTTCCGTTTTACTGACGGTCTCCCCTACGTGTGGACAGTAAAACTGCATTTGCCATCGTCTGTTCCGTCTTTCATCATGTATAGGAGCATGTAGTTTGTTTGTTTGGTCAAAGACCCCAAATCTGAACATCATGTGTAACAATTGGACAAATCGTACCAGTAATCTACCTTTCTCCTGCAGGGCTTTCTTTCCCTGCTTAGTCATAAATATTTGATCATATTTGAATAACATTTGTTGATGTCTAGATTTAAATGAATGGAATAAACACGGCTGCTGTAAATGACTTTACTATAGGTAAAACTGATGTCTTTTCATCCAATTGCTGCATACAAACAATTAACCAAACATGGGGCAATGAAGCAATTTTCATTACTTTTAATGGCAATTTGAATGCTTTTCTAGGATTTAAAATATTACAGTTTGAAGCACTGAAAGAATATAAGTGTTTCCTTCAAAATCAGAGTCTTGTACATGTATTTTAAATACACAAGTATGACCAAAGTTAAACACCTCCCCTTCCGACTGATAGTTGTGGGCATAAAAGTTAAGGGACGACATCAAAAGTTTAATGTATGATAAAAAAAAAACTTAATTCACATAGTTTGTTCACTGACCCTCCCCTCCCCCTAGTATCTTAATTTGGGAAAATTGATTAACCGATATGGATATATATAAAATCGATGTCAAATTAACAAAACTTGCAGCAACTTTTATCCCCCCACCCCCAAACTATTTGAATTAAGTTTTTTTATCCTACATTGATCTTTTGATGTCACCCCTAAGTTTTCTCTCATTTATTATATCCCAAAGTGTTACAAGACAAAATATTTCTTTGTTAAAAGATGCTATTAAAGATGACTTTCTTCTTTGCATGCAGATCAACAAAATTTTTTTTTTTGTGTTTTACAGAAATGACAAGATGAACACATATAACGGCCATTTCCGTAAAAACGAGTTCAAGGGACATATCAATTTTATTAGCTCATTATAATGCAAATAGTTAATTCCTTAAATTCACAGTTTTTTTTACAAAAACGGTGGACCCGGAAAAGGGATACTTTTGGCTTTTTGTTGCCATGGCAACGGGGTTTTTTTTAACCCAAAAATTAAAAAATCTAGTTTTTAGGAATTTTTTTTATGATACTTTTAATTAGAATTTATTATTAATGAATGGACCACAATTATTTATACATGTTTTATTTATTTTTATTTTTTTAAAGTCACTCGCATACATTATTATTTCAGAAGAATTCGAATACAATTTTCCCTAAAAATCGTCAAAAATCGGAATTTTTAGCTTTTCACCTGAAAAAACGGGACGGGCGATGTTCGATTTTTTTTCATTAAATGATTGGGTACTCCTCCCTGAACAAAATGATGTATCATATTGGTATAATATCACTAAGAAAAAAATCCAGGTTTCATGCAAACCTTACCTTTTGGTCTTCAATTCTTTTTAATTTCTGGATATAAATACCCATTTGAGATGGGATATCCCAAATGATCACTTGTAAGTTGCCTAGATTTGGAAATAAAAAATCTAAACCTGCAACTCTACACGAAAATCTCATTACAAGCTATAAACCATGTATTACTTCATATACTGAAGCTCTACGGATCCCTGTTAAAGAGGTGCAAAAGTCATAATTAATTTATTATACCTTTAATGTCACAAAAACAAACAAAAAATGGGACAATTAACAATGTCAATGAATAACAAACATGATCATGACCAAAGTACTTACAAAGTCCACTAAAAAACCTCTGATGAAGCAAGATAAAACTTTCCAAAAAATGGGCAAAAATGTTGTTGAAGAGTTGACCAGTTCTTGCTCTACAAGTGGTACCTTTTACATGGGACATATAAGACAAAAACCATATTATGTTGAAATTAAGTTGAATAATGCTATCCCCAAACGAAAATTGTTTTGTCAAAACACACACTTTCTCAGAATTCCTGGCTTCAAATATCAGCAGTGTATTAATGTTATTAAAGAATTTAAAGCCAGCTGAAATTGCCTTAGTCATTTGATGGTTATAATACAATTATTATTCTATTCTTAGAGAGATTGTGATTTAAAAGACATGACCGCTTTCATTTTAAAATACAAATATTTGTCAGATTTAGAACATGGAATAATCTGCACTTCATTTATTTATTTAAATATAACTTGTTTTTATACTGGCGGTGCAACAACATCATAATAATGCCCAATGTATCCAACATATTCCATGATAATTTTCCTTTTAAACAAGCAATATTACCATGACAATTTTACACCTTTTAAAAAAGAAAAATACAACTTGACAAATAATTTGCCCTACAATGAACTTGCAGTAAACAAGCCTTCTTCGTTAAAAGAGTATAAATGGCTTACATTATTAAGCAAACATTTCTATAATTTACTCTCTGCAATTGCAAAAGCTTTCCTCACAGTTCATGATATATCACTATAAAAAACCAATACAATCCCCTAACCGTTACGTTGCCTTTTTATGATGGACAAATAAAAGTCACCCTTTGGACGATTTCCTCTCCATTTTCTTTCTTCGCAGGTTTTGCAACATTTGACCTTGACAAACATTTTATTACAATGTCCCATACGCCGTAAAGCACGACATACTTTATAACTCATTACATTACTGTCATAAGTGTGTTTTTTCAACTCTGAAAGATAATAAAGAGAATTGTACTAAGTTGAAGTATTTTTACTACCCATATGAACATATTAAATTGGTTATTGTAAATAAAGCCAAACTGGCAGCATTATTAGTCATAAAACAATCACTGAAAATATCTTACACAAAATATCTTTTATTTCAAGTCATATGAAAGGAGTGACTGGTGAAAAAGACTGTTATGCCAATTCTTGAACCAATGCTTAAAAATATCATAAACCTTGTCTTCTTTGCACAATTTTTTCATTTTCTCACATCATTTTCGCATAATCCCCCAAAAAATCAAATACATAATAAAATGCGGCTGGAACATGCTCTCTGCTTAAACCACATGGTAACTAAACCCCGGATGAAATAACAAGGGGAGGCAAATCTAGCACACGGCGTTGTAAATTAGGTGCAATGAGAGTTGCCTCCCATTGTATGCAATCGTCAAAAAAAATATTTAAATCGACCAGTGTTGTTGTGAAAATATGGCAGCTAATTAATGGTCGTGTTTTGAAGCTGAAGTTTACCGATTGTGACTTTGTCACCTTTGTAAACAATCAACAAAGAAGCATGGATATTCAGGTAAGCATTTGTATAACATGTACAGAAAGGTATAGTTTATTTCAACGACGGAGGAATGTTTACATTGGTTTTCCCCTTCACACTTGCATATTGTGAATCACCAGATTTTTACGAGAAAGGCCACTCTGCATACAGAAAATGTTTGTTTACAGACAAGAGAAGCCAGAGATAGAGGCCATGTATCTTTACTGGGCAGACTAACATCAGTAACACAAAGTAAGTAGATAATAAAGTATAAGGCTCCTTGTTTTCCAGGTTTTTTCCATTGTTTTTCATGAGGAACAGTCATGATGAAAAACAGGAATTGCTCTTCGTTTGAAATTTTTTCCTTAATTCATGCTAGAGGTACATGTATATCTAATGGGGAATGAATTTCACAAGACTTTGCGAGATTAATGGATTTTGGTAGCGTCTGACTGAAAAACTACAGGAATTGCTCAATAAATTAACCTGGCACATAATATTAATCACAAATAAATACAAGTTTTATCATAAAGTAGATATATTTTGTCATATAAAATTACCAAAATAAGTGTGATTTATTTGATGTGAAGTATTTCATAATTTGTTTGAATTTGGGAATGCAATCGGCACCATTTACTTATTGCCCGATTTGCATTCTGTCTTCTTCGGTAACAAAATGAATGCAATTATAACAAATTTGAATTGACAGATTACAAGTTTGACATAGTTGCATTACTTACCACATCTTCTTATATCTATTTCAATTAAAAATTCAAGATCATGGGTACAAACTCGTGATGCTCTGTTAAGGATGCTGATCTCTAGATCAAATGTTAAATGTCTTCCACAATTATAATATTGTATATGTCCAAAAAGAAAAATATTATTAATATATTCTTATCTTAATTTTAGGAAGTATTTGGACATTTTTGAGAACTCTTGGAATACCAATCATGTAAGTCAGTATTGTAATGTTTGAAATAATTGTTCATAGACTATGAAGGTTTTTGAATGTAAATATAAAAAGAAGGTTTGTAATGACTGCCGATGAAAAAACTCCCCTCAAGAGACCAACAGACATAGATATTGGTTGTTTTAGACATTTCATACCCATTTAGGAAATATTTTTGAAATCAGACACACTAAAGTACTGAATAACCAATTGATAATACAAGTTATGTAAATGAAAATATCAGGACAGATTACGAAAATGTTATTGATTTATTTCTTTCAATTGATACAATTGTATGAAATTATATTCTATGTTAATTGTTTTCATAAAAATACTTGAAACAATTGGTTTTCTTTATCATTGTTACACAACATTAGAACTTGCAGCTTTCATGACAAACATCAAAGTGGTTCCAGTTGTATTGATTTTTTTAAAGACAAAAAGGGCGAAATTATACAAGTATTTATATTAGATCTCAAGCTATAAATCACCCAGTGCCTCTGTAAACAATCACAGATTGGTTGTGTACCTAGTCTTGGAAACTATCACATATGATATGGTATATATATATGTTTTGTTTAAAAACACAAACTGACTCACTAATTATCTCCCTTTCATTTTATTGAATGTGTAAAAACAATGTATTATATCTGACAAAAAAGCCAAAATGGTTCTGTTGAATAACTTCTTAAATTGAACATACAAAATTATCTATAAGCAGGTTTATTCTTCTATCACTCACAGATTGGTTATAGTGAATAATAATTTGAAAAATATCTATTTGTAAACTACGAATGCTTTTTTATGATATTTGTTGTTTATAAAAAAAAGAATTAACTGCAGGTCAGCAGAGTTATTGGTTGTCAACTATCATGGAAGACTGAAAAGCTACCTGGTTGATAGGGACAAAGGTTTCCAAACACGACATCACTTCCTGTTCAACCATCAGTACCCTTTAGGGATAAGTTCTATTGTGTACTATGAGCCAGCTAAAATTCTATTGGTGGGAGGGCTTGGAATGCCGACAGAGATTGCACTGAGTCGATCAATGGAAGAAGGTGTGACAGCGTGGAGAATTTTATCTGATTATCCTTATTATAAGATGGTGACGGATTATAAACAAGATTTAAGACAGGTACTTATAAAATAATAATTGGAAACAAGGGGAAAAAGGATAACAGTTTTTTTTAAAGAAAAGTTGTATTTAAATGTCTTACAAGAAATATTTCGATTTGAATTTAAGGTTATTCTGTTCAGTTTTAGAATAGATTTATTCTGTTCCTCAATTTTGTTCATTTTATGAAGTTTTCAAAAAAAAATAAAAAAATTCTTTTCTGAAACTTCAGATAAAATTGTGAGTGATATTTGTTTTGTTCTTAAATAATGGAATAATATTTATATATTTTCCCATGATTGATTCTTTGCATATCTTATTTTGTAATTGAAAATCTTATTAAAGTAAGTGACTATTTTTACTACAGGCTCAGCAAAAAAGAACCTTGATGAAAAGACTGAAATCTGTAAATGGTATCTTTAATAGGAGACCACATGTTCAGGTAAATAATAATATTGTGTTGTGTTCACGTTTAAGCTTTTAGGCTCTGAGCTAATCAATATTGTATAAAGTAAACTAGATTTGTCTCATTGACTTATATCAATACTTCCATCTACATTTTCTTGTCTGAGTAGTCAATCTACAGAATGAATCAAAAAAGGTTGTATATGTTCAGTTATGTGTGAATCTAATTCACTTTAGAAATAAGGATATTAGATAAGTGTAAATCCCACCACCTAAAAAATTGTGAACATCTGCAGCTTATCTTAGCAAAACAAAGCTGCTCCAGATAAGCTGGGTATTTACGTCAAAGCAGCTTGACACTTTCTTTGTTTTGTTCTAATTGTTCTGTATGCTTATGCTGGCAAGTGCAGTATAACATTGTCATTTATTTATTTGATATTGCAGAATTATTTGTAAATTTAAGTTGAATGTGATCTCCGTCATTAAACCACCCTATAAACCTGGTCAAGGTTTTGGGGTATATCTTAAATCTTGGAACTATACTTATTATTTTGATTAAAAAGTAGATCTGGCAGACAGCCTAGGTGAACGGGACTGGCAAAACTTTCTTACAGCACCTAAATTTCATTTGTATTACATAAAAATCTAAACACTTAGCCACACCTACCCCAACTAAACTAGGGTGATCATATAGGATCTAGAAAAGTTATTAGTTACTGTCCAACTAGTGACAACAACTGCAGTTTATTAAAGTTGTGAGAAAATACAAAACTGGCGGAACATTTAAAACGGGACACAAATTAAACGTACAATTGCTCATCAGTGAACAAACCAAATAAAACAGCTAGCTTATATACAAAGAAAAAAACATCTTGGGTTGATATAATGTGATTATTACATGCCTAAATATTCAATATTGTGTTGATGAAAAAACTCAATACATTAAGGAGCTTGGTGGTGAAAAACCCAATTTGATATTTGCTTGAGGGGTGAATTGAAATTGATAATGCAATTAAAAAACTTAATCACCCAATTTCATAAAAAAAAAAATGGAGGATAAAAACCCCAATTTGTGAATTCTTATCTGAAGCTCTGATACATATTTAATTGTAAACTCTATAACCTTTTGTAGACACAAAGAAATATCATAGAAGTCTATCCTGGTCAGCAAGGTTTATTGTCTCATTGAAATTTTCCCAACTTCTCTTTTTTTTCTTTTTTTTTTTAAAGATTTTGTCTGAAATATTTGCATTTTTAAAAATCCTTACTTTTTTCATTGAAAAATTTTCTTGAAATAATTGTAAAAAATGATATATACCATATTTTTGTAGGATGGAGTTTTTAAACTGTGTATTTCTCCAGACGACAAGTTAGTGGTAGGATTACATTACTCTGGGAAGCTGACCATCTGGAGACTGCCATCACTGAAACTTTACCATTGCTGGGGACTTGAGGAGCAAGTACGATATCTCATTTTAATTATAATTGTAACTGCAATGCATTTAATTTGCTGGTTTATAGCAGATTGATAATTTCATTGCTTACTTCTACATAACATATTAACATATATTTGTTTAGTTATATTAATATAAGGAAAAAAGTTAAACTGAAAACATTTTGTATTCTATGGTTACTTTTATATATAATATATTTTTCAACATAGAAATATAATTTGCACAATAGGGTTGATTTTCAGAAAATACACTATTATGTCATGTAAAATGGAGATCTGAATTTTAAATCATGTGTTATTGGTTTCATTAACAAAACAAGAAATGAGTAGAAATTAAAAAGAAAGGAATAAGTTTATCAATGAAAACTTCACATACTTTTACTTTTTGTAGCCTAATTTTGATGAGATAAGTCCAGAATTTACAGACAATCCACAGAGAGGGAAGACTTTGAAAGGTGAGTTTTTCAAGTCACATTTAAATGTTTGTACATTTCATGAAATAATGATTTATAATTGCATAAAACTGAAGTGTTGTAAATTTCGTAAATAATGATTTATATTACATAAAACTGAAGCCTGGTAATATAATAATATAATGTAGCAATAGATGAACAAAATATAAAACATAATTCATATAAAGTAGTAAAAAGTATTCAAGTTTGCTCTAATTTAAAGAATGGATTATATTTTGTGTGTGTGTGTGTAATTGAGTGTGCTATTATGAAGAATCAAATATTCATTTCAGATTTGGTGCCATGTAAAAATCTAGTAGATGTGAATTGTTGGGATAGTAAGGTAAACTATATAAAAATGTTACTCTATAAGTTCCACACTGTTGGTGAAAATAGATCTTTTATTTCTTTCAATTGAGTTTAATTTTTATATCATATTTATAGGCATTATGTTTTCTGGTCTGTGCAATAGTTCGTTTGTTTTGTTGTTCATTTGTCCATTCATCTGTCCGTTCTTCCATCTGTCTGTCCTGCTTTAGGTTAAAGTTTTAAGTCAAGGTACACATGTTCCCTATGATGTGATCTTTCAAATTTGAATGCCAAATTAGAGTTTTGAGCCCAATTTTACAGTCCACTGAACATAGAAAAATTATAGTGTGACTGGGGCATCCCTGTACTGTGAACACATTCTTGTTTAAACATTATTTCTTTTTTTCAGATATGCTGCCTAAATATTTTTTTCATAATTTTTTTTAAAATAAATCTATGTTAAGTGGTAATTAACTGCATAAGACAAATGGCCATTTTTAAATAGGAAGTTGAACCATGATTAATTACTTTATTTAAATAGTTGGTGTGACAAAGTAATTATATGAGGGAGTTATTTTCATAACCTATGTCAAGGTTTCATCTTGTTTTAGTCACTTATCCTGTCTCGTTGTACTGGTGCTGTAACAGTTTCATCAACAAAGACTTTCAAGAATTTACTAGGAACCTCACCAGAATGGTTTGAACCATCATCCCGTGTGACTGGGGTACATCATGATGGATTTCTAGGTTTAGAGGTAAATATGACACATTTTATATAGGTACACATGTAAACATTTAACCTTTGTGTAGTATTTTCGTCAATGATACATAGTATTTTTTGCAGGGTAAATAATACTACTCTCAATTATAAATATTTTTTTTTGCCTAATTTGTGGTAAAAATACATGGTATTCCAATGAATTTAGACTTGTAACGTCATTTTAATTGGATATAATTGGCTATCAAAATCTTGTCAACATCAATGTTGTGCAATTGCAGTTGATATTTAAAAAGTGTTTGATTTTGAGCATTTTAAAAGTATAGCATTAGAGTAGGAATAACAGTAGTCTGCATTTGAAGAGTTTCTCTCATTAATTTGGATTTGACAGTCATAGAGATCTGTTTTACTGACTCTGCTACAAGTTTCCAGTAAAACTTGAACTGCGTTTGCATCGTCAATCCCATATTGATGTTGGTAACTCTTCAAATACAGTACTTTTATATCTTAATACTAGAAAGTAAAAATATGTGAAATAAGTCTGTGTAATTCAGATATTAAAGGTACAATAATATTCTTTCCTTGTAGGTGGAATGTGTGTTCCCTCAGAAAAGAAGACTTGGTGATACATCTGAAGAAGAATTTGAAGATAGTGATGACGAAGAAACTTCCTTTGTTTCCAAGACAACCAAACTAACAAAAGATGTCCTTTATTATGGTACAGACATGGAAAGATTTCAACCACCAAGAAAAAGACCAAAGTAGGATTCATAAATTTTAATTTATATGGTTGATTTTCTTTTATAGACCAGTTTGTATTTTTGTTTGACACATTTTTTTTAAAAACTTTTGTAAAATAAATCATGAAGGTTTTGATTAAAAAGCAGAAATAGAGTTGGATGATCGGTAATATATGAGCTGCATTGCATAGAAATCGAACTCATGCAAGTGCACATATACATGTACTAGTATCAGACTTTGATTGGTTTTGGAATACTGTATTCGATGATAGATGAATTTTGGTCAGTTTTGTAGGGGTCTTAAATCAACTCTATTTTCAAACAGTTGCATACTTTGCATATATATTTTCTCAACCAAAATAAGTTCACAGATCATCCATCAGTCATGTCTCAGTCATTACAGCTGAACGGACGTGCTGGGCCAGCTCTCCTTTACCCGCTATCTTCGATGAGGGTTTACAGTTAGATGATCAACGACTTACTACTTAAGATGACAGACACCAATCCAAGCCGTACTGATAGACATAGTAGTTGGCGTACCCGCGTTAACATGCACTCCAAAACCATTGTATCATGGGGAGTGTTATGCCGATTAACGTCCGAGGGCTGTATCCTAGGTATTGGGTGGTACGACCTTCGTTTCACTGCCTCACGGCTTTGGTCCTGATAACACTTCCTGTCATCTTTAAAACTAAGTCCACGATTCATCTACCAGTACTCCATCATCGAGGTTAGCGGGCTGCCAAGCTGACCAAACTGGCCCTGAAAGCAGCCGTTGTGAAGTAAACCAACATCAAAATAGTCAACAAAAGAAAAACAACTTACCAAAACCAAGATGGGGGCCTACATATGGCGTCCTCTACTACCTGTTCCTGACCCACGGCATCAAAATATGATAAAGCTCAGTCACCAATCGCCTTCGGGGACCGAGCCGACCGTGCGAGGGATGTATAGCCAGTCAAGGTCGTTAAACACTTCCATATATACACATGGAAAAAAGTATTGCAACACCAAATTGAAATTGAAATTAAAAAAAACACTTTTTATTTTTTTGTGATATAATTTGGTAAAATAGAACTACTTAAACATTATTTAAGTATCACCTGAGTTTAATCAATAAATATCGACTCGGTAAGTTTTTATCTGCACATGCAGCTACTGTACCCGTAAACAGCAAAACAGGTGTTTTCATTCTCATTGTTTTCAACACTTTAAATAACCAAAATTTTAAAGTTATGTGATTGACACCTTGTAATGGGTCATCGACAACTCTTAACTGCAGCAAGATGACAGATTATCAGCATGAGTGAAGCAGGAGGTCGCTGTAATAACTGCACGTATTGTTGGTCATCACCATTCCACTAGAAGTCGTTTTGAGAATTAAAAATGGCACTAAACGATGTTAAAGACCTTCCAAATTAAAGAAGACCCTCTATACCATTTGCTAGGGAAAATCAAGCATAAAAAAGGTTGGTCAGAAGGAAACCCCTTGCATACAATACAATCCAAAAAAGGGAGTGTTTGGCATACAGGGACCTTTTAACAAGAACTGTTCGAGATTGACTCATTGCTACTGGTTATCGTGCGATAAGACCATTTCGGAGACCTTTGTTCACGAACAGACACACAGTTTTCCGTATCCAATGTAGTGCAGAGCTCGCTAAAATTGAAAATTAGCATCATGGAGGAAGATTCATTGTTCCAATGGAATTCGGGTCATCTTCCGTGGACGGATCGTAGCCAAGATTTGAACCATATCGAGCATATATGGGACACTATTGGGCGGGAAGTGCGCGAAAGAACACCCCAGTTCAAACACATCATGAAATAAACAATGCCCTTCATCAGAAATGGTTGCTGCTACCTTAGCAACAAATTAGTCGATTTTTGGCAGGAATCAGAAGACGTTAAGATGCGGTTATCCGTTTGAATGGAGGCTGCGCACAAAGTACTAATTCTTTGGCGTGTAACGATCAACCATGATGTGAACAGTCATCTGAAGATTAATTTTGAAATGTCTGACATTGTAAAGTTCGACTACAGTCAAAGTTGTAAAATGCATTTTTTTGTACAAAAAACGCTTCATTTTGTTATTAAAATTGTGGTTATATAAATCATTTTTTTTTAAACATTTTTTGTTCGTTTCAATGCCAATGTTATCATAAACTATGTTTCAATAATATTATACAAATATTTTATTAAATATCATCCAAAAAAAGAGGCTGATTTTTCAATTTTTGAAAAATCAAGGTGTTGCAATACTTTTTTCCATGTGTATATATATAGTTCACAGATTTGTTGATATATTTGCATAAGGTAGATTTCTGTCCAATGCAGCTCATATATGAAAAGACACAAACAAAAGTATTAAGCTTTTGAAAATTTATAGTCAATGTAAATGAGCATAATTAGGTCATTGCAAAAATATTTGATCAAAGGCCCATATTTCTAGCTACAATTTAAATAAGGACTTATTGACCAATATCATAATGAATAATTGCCAATACAATAAATAGAAAGAATATATATTTTTTGTTAAAAATATATGTATTTGGGTTCTATTCATGACATTACATATATATAGCATTCATTTGATTTTCCAAAATGATTCAAAGAAAACAGGTAGATTTCCATTGATGTTTTTGAATAAGAACCATAGAGCTCATGCATCACCATAAAGATCTTTTCACATTTGTTTTGTTTTTTGACACATGTGTTTTATGTTTGCTTGACCTCAATTTGGTTAAATCAGGACAATTTTGTCAAAATTCACAAAAATCCCAATTTTTGGTCTATTTTGGTTGTAAAATGAATGTTGGACAAAAACAATTCCACTTAACTATCTCACATGTTAACATTTTAATCGGGTCAAATAATGCCCATACTGAAATTACTTTTCTACTTTCAAATTCATATCCAGGATACAGTTAATTAGAAAAAATAATTATCTTTTGTTGATAGGTGCATTTCTGTATTATGTCAGACGTTAGATACTTTTTTACTGATACCATTTTGTCATTTTTTATTATATTTTTTTTTCAGAATAATTAACAGAACATACAGACTAGTTTGTTTAAAATCAACTACTCCAGAGGAACTGTATACAAGAAAGGTGAATAAACATTAACTTGGTAAAGTAATCCTGTGTAGTAAAGAAGGGGTTCACAGACAGTGTTTTCCATTCGGCATTTAAGCCGGGTGTGCCGACCACCTTCTTTTGAAAGCTGACCACCTTTCGATTTTAGGAGGTGGTCGGCTTTTTTTTCAAAATCCGGATTTTTTTCGGTTCCGTACCGTTAAAATTTGAATACTAATCCCGCCTTGTTTTCATTGACAAAGATGGCGTCCAATCGTCAAATTTCAATGTTTTCATTAATCAATCGGGGGAAAGAAAGGAAGATGACGATGATGATAAAGAAAATACTAGACCAAATAAGTTAAATAAAATTGATAGTAATGTTGAAGTTAAGGAAATTGAACAAAAATCAATCAAACAACAGAAAAGACACGCAAGTGAAGACAAATATGAGCAAGACTTCAAAATGACTTATAGTCACAGAGGAAGGATACTACTGTTCTGTGTGCCAAAAATACGGCACAAAAGCAAGAAACAGAACAGAAACCTGGATTGAAAGGCCTTAAATCCATGCTGATGCATAAAATTGTAAATGAAAGAAGAGATAAAAGAGATAAATTTTTGAAATATAAAATCAAAGAATATTTGACAATTAATATGACTACTTCTATTTATGTTTGTTCAACTCCATAAAATGTGAATATCATACTAATCTTTATTTCTGTGACCCCCACGTGCACCAACAGTAAATTAAAAAAGGTTGGACATTTAAAAAAAAAAACACCCGGTTGCAAGTTATTTTTTAAAAACACCCACCTTACCTTAGTGAAAAAAGGAAAACACTGACAGATATAATATCAGGGGTAGACATATCTGTGTTCATTACATAATTTGTTACATTAATCCCTCTGTTAATAAGATCCCTATGGAACATATTGTTGGTTTGAAATTTTATAATCAAAGGGAGAACTTGAATAAAAAAAAATGTGAATATGACCAATCCATACAACTAATCCTAATTAATGGGGTCAATCGATACAATGTATACATATTTTAAAAATTCTTATCAAGGATACATATATGAAAGAAGACCAATTCTATTCCTCTTTTGACTTATTGATTGCAATGGATTAAAAGCCCCCCTTTTACCCCACCCCCCTTAACACTATTGTTCAATTGTATCGGCTGGCAATTAAAAAAAAAACTTAAATATTTTCAGTTAGTCTAAACTTTCTATTGTTGCTTGTCCTCATATTTATGAATATTGCTTGTAGTTACATATTTGCTGCATGTAGATGCATTCTATTAATAACACATCATTTTTTTTTCTTCAGATTGACCATGAAGAGTATGGAGAGGCATTAGAGCTGGCTAAAGCTTATGGTCTAGATACAGATAGAGTATACCAGAGACAATGGAAGAAATCTGATGTATCTATTGCATCTATTCAAGATTATTTGGTGAGAACATCAATTATTTTATGAATAAAAGATTTTAAAGGATAACAGAAGTTATCAACAATATTGGACAGTACAAATATAACATGTCTAGTCCGACAACTGACTACTCTGGAAAAATTTACAAACAAAGACAAACATCAAGAAACAACACAGGGGCCAGATAACCTGGTTTGGTTTACATTCAAAATGTGTTGGGGTTAAAACCAGTTTTTTGTGCACACAAACCTTCTTTTGTATTTCTAGACACCAAGATCCTCTCTTTTTTGTAAACATTTTTGTTATGTTTTCTGGCTTCTTCTTTTCTGTGATCAGTAACGAAATCTAACATGAAACATTTTTGTTTGTAAGAGAAATTATTGTACTATTTCAGAGTAAGATTAAGAAACGATCGTGGGTTTTCCATGAATGCATAGAAAGAATTCCTTACAACATAGATGCCATGAGAGAATTGTTAGAGTTTGGACTAAAAGGGACTGATTTACAGGCATTATTGGCTATTGAAAAGGGGGAGGATGGAGGAAGGTAGGTCAATTTACATTTACATCAAAACCGGTTCATTTTCTTTAATTTGTTTTATAAATTCAGAGGTGGTACTCACAACATTGTACACTATTTGTGTAAATCTTTATATTTTATAAGGTAGAAGATCTGGATCCTGCATACTTTTGTATACAAATACCTTATGTTTTGAAGTTTCTGTCTGTCATATGTCCACTGACCTTGACTTCATTTTCATTGTTTAGTGACTGTTTTTTTTTGTCATAGGAATTTCTCACTTATTATGAGTAATAGAATAACCAAATTTGGTATATGTGTTCCTTGCAATGTCTAAATATCCAAATGACAGGGTTCACCCTGACCTCAACCTCATTTCATGGATGGACGAGTGAGGAAGATATAAGATTGGTGGTCAAGTCAGTATCTCAGATACTATAAGTAATAGGTCAACTCTATTTGGTGTATAGAAATTGTAAAATGTACATATCAGACTGGCTTGTTTCATCTGACTTTGACGGTTGTTGTCTCTTTGACACATTCCCCATTTCCATTCTCAATTTTATACTTTATTTCAGGGTTCAATGAACTATGTTTAGCTTTTTGTGGTTTGGTATATTTCTCAGGTACTAAAAGCAATAGAGTAACTGTATTTTGTATATGGAATGATTATAGGATGTAGCTATCAGGGAGGTTTCATCTGACCTTGATCTCATTTTCATGGATCATTGTCAAAGTAATTTTTTAATGGTTTTGTCAGTTAATGATGGTCAGATATTATTGTTTTTGTTAAGAGGGTAGTCTATAGGTTTGTACGTACAACATTTTGGGGCTACTCAGTGAACACTCAATTTCTCTTTAATGTTGGTCATTAACTGTTAGCCTGTGTTTACAAAGACATTTGATAAACATTACATATACTTTTATAGTTATTGTATGTTATTATTGTTAGCAAGCTAAGCTAATTTGTACTTTGTAGGGTATGAGATGTTTTATATATTATAAATTGTAAAGCTTAAACGCAATCTTGTTATCTGTTGTACAATTAATATTTCTAAGTAAGTCAGTGTTAATGAGTTTCTGGGCCATTATGAAACCAGTCACTTAGCCTTTTTTGCCTGCTACACTACCATTGCCTTGAACAAATTTGATAAACCATGTCAAGATAGAAGAAACTAGAAGCTGAATATTTATTTTTGATGAATCTCATTGACTTACTTGTTAAACATGTTTAAAATAAACTTGCAGTGAGATGAGAGTTTTTATTTGCTTCTTGTTGAAGGCCTGGCTGTGACTTTAAGATGAAGAAAAGCAATAAAAGCACTGTTTATTAGCTTTTTGTTGTGCATTAACTGATTTTATGTCATCAATTGGATACTCCATATCCTTTGTTTTTCTATTACTGTATAGCAGGTTATTTTTCGCCAGTGTAATATTTCTTAATTTTCATTAAATAAGATTTACGAAAAAATTTGGCGGTTCAAAACTTTTATTAATTCCTTTGCATATACTCTTTTAAATTGGTGGAATTTATTTTAGTGATTTTATTCTATCTGCTAAAATAAGCAAAAATTTACATCCCATGAAAATAACCCACTATACAGTATATTGAAGGAGTTTGATTCTCATGCTGTTTGAAGGATATACAAATAGACATGTGTCTACCCTGGTAAGTGAAAGACCAGATGTTGTACAAAGAAACTTTCATAAATAAGGAAGTTGAGGTCATTACAAATAGTCAATCAGTTCGGCAGAAATTTTAATACCTATAGGGACCATGGTGGTAAATTTGAAACTCAGTTACAAGATAACTAATGAAAAAGTAGAAAAACTTAAAAACCTGATTGAGTCACTTTTAAGTAGTTCATAGATAACCAAAATAAAAGACCATGTGACAAATTGATGTATGAATGTTTTAGATAATGTACCCAAAAGTTAACAATGATTGTTCATTTGATCATACAATTTCTAATACAGTTTAATTGGGAGTAGTTAATCAGGCCAGGCCAGCTGAAGGACGCCTCTGGGTGCAGGAATTTCTCGCTACATTGAAGACCTGTTGGTGACCTTCTGCTGTTGTCTGCCCTTTGGTCGGGTTGTTGTCTCTTTGACACATTCCTCATTTCTATTCTCAATTTTATTCAATTAAGTAAAGCAGTATA
The DNA here is from genome assembly GCF_965363235.1 of Mytilus galloprovincialis. NCBI lineage: Eukaryota > Metazoa > Mollusca > Bivalvia > Mytilida > Mytilidae > Mytilus > Mytilus galloprovincialis. The sequence continues at coordinate 63,558,740 of NC_134841.1, read as the reverse complement.
CAGTGAGAATAGTGGGTATACCAAACCATCAATCCATGATGGTACAACTAACTAGCTTGAGTACAAGCTACATTTTGAGGCTGTTGCAAAATTTTATTGTTGGTCGGAAGATACCAAAGTTTTAAAGCTTACTACATGTATCAAATTTATTCGTTCATTGTTTAATCATAGGTTTTTTGATTGAGTTAAGTCTGCCAATTGATATTTTATCGTATATTTTTCTTTGTTGTGATGTTATGCTATTGTTTCAGAAAAAGGGAGAAGGTTTGGATCCATTAAAACGTTTAATCCCGCTGCAAATGTTTGCACCTGTCCTAAGTCAGGAATCTGATGTACAGTAGTTGTCGTTTGTTTATGTAACATATACGTGTTTCTCGTTTCTCGTTTTGTTTATATAGATTAGACCGTTGGTTTTCCCGTTTGAATGGTTTTACACTAGTAATTTTGGGGCCCTTTATAGCTTGTTGTTCGGTGTGAGCCAAGGCTCCGTGTTGAAGGCCGTACTTTAACCTATAATGGTTTACTTTTTAAATTGTTATTTGTATGGAGAGTTGTCTCATTGGCACTCACACCACATCTTCCTATATCTATGAATGCTGCTGCTTTATATACCTTTCATGTACCTGATATTGAAATAGATAATATCGCAGCATATTGTTATTGAATATTAAAATCAAAAGGTTAGCTCCTGAAAACCTGAGATGTTTATATTTCACAATTTGATGATTGTACAGGCCTATCTTTACAGGAACTTGCCATACTGTGACTATAGCTATAGCTGTTTATTTCTGTGTCATTTTGGTGTCTTGTCTCATTGGCAATCATACCATATCTTTCTTTTTAATGTAATGATATAATATAATTTCGGATGTAACATGTCTTCTGTTTGGCTGACAGTGTTTTGTTTATCAGCTCATAGAAATAATTTTGTCATTTGAACGTGACGTCATCAACGTTTTTTTCATGATTTACTCCAGTTTGAATGGAATTTATAATTAAATTATAAGAAATGACTGTTATATTTTGTCTGTCTATTGGAAATAACATCAAGGGTTATTCAGAATTTATGCCATTTAGAAAAGCACTTATTGACCATGTTTTAGAATCTCCTATTTTACAAATCAATGTAGAAATCATTGACTTGGCCTTTCGCTGTTCTGTTGATCTATTTTAGCTACAGAGTAAAAGTTAAGACAACAGACAACATTTGAAACTGCAGCTTGTATGCATACGAAGATGTCTGTGTGGCAGGGTTTATCTGACCTCGATCTCATCATTATTATTCAATTACTGTAAAAGAATAAGCAGTCAAGACATTTCAGCATGTATACCCTTGTTGGTGTGTTGCAATTCCTAAAATACATTCCATTGTTACAAAAATAAAAGGAGCATTTCCCGTTTGAATGATTTTACACTAGTAATTTTGGGGCTCTTTATAGCGTGTTGTTCGGTGTGAGCCAAGGCTCAGTGTTGAAGGTCATACATTGACCTATAATGGTTAACTTTTTTTTTAAATTGTTATTTGGATGGAGAGTTGTTTCATTGGCACTCACACCACATCTTCCTATATCTAATAAGTTATAGTCAGTTTTATTATTGTTCAGATAAGTCTTTACAATTCATGCAATTAATTTATGAATTTGAAATACAATTTATTTTCATAAAAGCAAGAAAAGAAGAATTATATCAGTACAGGCTATGGAAGTAATTAAAGTCAGTAAATCAGAATCCAGAAATAGCATATATTTTGGCTTCGTTGGGTTCACCTTCATATGTATTACAGCCTATGTACAGTGTGCCTGTACTGTCTATGTCTAAAGAGAATGGACACTCAATACCTAACTGATCCTTAGTGTTAATGTAATGAATGCACTCTCCTGTAGTATTGAGGATATGAATTATGTCATGATAATAGTCTGTAACTATAATGTTGTCAGATTTTGTAGCCACCAAATCTCGAGGTTTCATAGTTTGTTTCTTGTTTATATCTGGATTACCGGTGTATACCCATCTCACTCCATTTGTCTTATCTAATGCCACTATTCTACCTCTACATTCCTCATCTAGACCATCAATGACATAAACGTTATTGTCATTGTCTGTAGTTATTCTGTAGGGAAAAGTAAATATCAACTTCCCTTTGTTGTCAGTGTGATACACTTTTTCTTTTTCTCCATCCATACTCATCATGATAACTTGTCTTGGACCATTGACAGGGAAGTGTTTTCTTTGGTTCTCTCTTACACCCACTAAGATCTTATGGTCACTTGTTACATGGAAACCAAGGGTTATTAAAGGATTTACACTGTACTTTGTTGGTATCAATTTACTGGTACTACAGGAAAGTATTGTAAGGTTTGATTCCATTGTAGATAGAAGTAGGTCACCTGATGGTAGTAATGCCATGTCGAATATTTTTGTCTTAAAAGTGTGTAAATCAAATAATGATTCATTTGTTAATTTTAGTTTATGTAGTTTATGGCTTTGATAACCAGTGATAAAAATACTTAAGTCATCACAACAGACTAAATTGTCAACCGTCCCGAACTCTGTTTTGTATTGCTTTATCACTTTAAATTCAAATATCTTTTGGTCATCATCAGATTCCTTTAATTCTCCAAGGTAGAAATCTTGAACTACATTTTTACCTGGGACAAACTTAGGCAACTTTTTAAATTTAGGGTTGGCAGGTACTATTCTTTGTTGTCTTGAAATTTTCTCCTCTGAATATATGTTGAAAACTTGATTAGCAATATTTAAATTTAAGGCCTGGTTTAAATTCTTTCTCCTAAGGTCTAAATCTATGTTGATCTTCTGTGATCTTTTTTGAGCATTATTCACTGATTGCATCAGAATTTCCTTTCTCTGATCAAGTTCTTTCAATAGTTTATTGGTATGCTTTTCAACTTCATCCTTTAATATTTTTTCTCGGTTGAGAATATTCTGCCTTTCCAATTCATATTTGCGGTCTTCTGAAGATTTCAAAATTCCAAGTTCAGATAATACTTCTTCATTTTGATCTATTTCCTCCTCAATCTCAGAATTAAACGTTTTCATTGATTTCAATGTAAGTTGATATCCTTCAGCTAGTTCAACCATATTGTGTTTGTTATGAATTTTTGTTATACACAAAGGGCAGACAACTACTTCACAAGATTGACAAAATAAGAAACAGTTGTGTTCACTATGAATTCCACATTGAATGTTACTTAAATCTAGTTTATCCTTTATCTGTTGCTGGTGAGAAGAAATGTCCTTTATATCTATAATTGTATGCTGGTCAGTTGATTTCACTTTTTTATGAAGTTTCTGACATTTTGTACACAAGAGAAAGTCACACAGTAAACATTTCCATTTGATCTCCTTTGATTCCTCACACATCTGACATAACATTGGAACTTGTCCTTTCTGAAATGATTTTGATAAAGCCATAATGATGATTTAGTTTAACAATTTTGTCTATAAATATAAGTGATATTCTTGATCACTTGATTATTTCCGTTGTCAAAATAATATCCTGGTGTTTACTCTTCGATTACCTGTATAGATCAAGGTTACTGTTATCTGCCAAGGTAATATGTAGCACATGATATCTAGGTTTAGTCACGTTTCTCCAACATTTGATAATTAGACTAAAACAACATAAGGGATTAGGGGGTCCTCATAAGGACTGACATCGTGATAATTACCTGTATTTCACCTATATCAGGTCTTAACTCAAATATTGTAAAAAGGGGGATATTGTTAAAAAATATTTATATCAAAACATTAACAAACCATATATTTTTGGTCGAGTATAACCAGAAACGGTTACGTAATTATTTTCATCCGCCGTATTTGATTTACAAAATTAAACAGGTTATTCAACAAAAAAAATCCTTAAATAAACAAGGGAAATTCTATTATGAAGAAATAATCTCAAAATTATTTTTTTTTAAAGATTTTTTTTTATTAAAAGTAACATGAAAAATCGAAATGTTCACTGACTGAACCTCATTTTAGTAATTTATTCTATTACTTGATATATTTTTGTATTTCTGTTACATGTAGATGTTAAAATCTAAACCGATGCAAAACAGCCAAGTTTTATTTATGTAAAAAGTCACCAAAAGCGATTGTCTTCTAGTGCGAAGAACCATATATCTACCTAGTCGTTCTTTCTATATATCACTAGAGCCGAAGCCAGTTTTCGTGGTATGCTGTCTTAGCAGATGAAATAGTCAGTCGTATATCTGTTCACTTTTTCCTCGAAAACGGAGCTGATACAAATTGGGTACATCACGTCGCGTCATGATCTTTATAGTGTTTAACTGTGGGAACTGGCTTGGTGAATATTGTGCACTACTAGTATTTTCGATTTGTTACTTAAGCTTTGAACAATTAATGCAAGTTGACTAAGAATTTTGAATAAACTGTATAGGTGATAATAAGCTGCGTTTTGTACTTTTATATAAGATTAATGACTCAAGATATATAAATTCTTAATAGCTCTCAAAATATAAAATGTTAATTTTTATTCAAGATCGCAACATTGTAATCTATAATACATTATTATGAAAAATAGAGAACAAAATTATGAAAAAAAGCAAAAAATTGCTTCCGGCCGTACGGTAACGGATACTGGATGTGTAGTGATTGATAATTTAGTCTTAGATTATTTGTTGCTTGTTTATGTATGTTTTTGTACAGTTCTTTTATTGTTCTGTTGCACCAATGTCTTAAGATAAAGGGGAGTGTTGGAGCCTGTAATTCGGTGGTTGTCGTTGCTGTGTAATATATTCGTTTTTCGTTCAATATATTGTACATAAATTAGGCCGTTATTTTTCTCGTTTGAATTGTTAAACATTTGTTTTCTCGGGTCCTTTTAAAGCTGACTATGTGGTATGACTTTGCTCATTGTTAAAGGCCGTACGGTGATCTATATTTGTTAATGTCTGTGTCATTTGGTCTCTTGTGAATAGTTGTCTCATTGGCAATCATACTACATCTTCTTTTTTATGTATAATTGTTAACTTCTGTTTCATTTGGTCTCTTGTAGAGAGTTGTCTCATTGTCTATCATACCATGCACATCTTTTTCTTTATATGAAATAAAAAATTACATCACTGTGTTAGACTATATGGACTTTTACAATTTTGGGAGACTATTAAAAAAGATATATATCTTTAAAAAATATATACCTTTTTAACAATATTTTGGTCAAGAACAGGTGAATTACAGGTATCTATCAAGATCCAGTCCTTAAGAGGACCCCATAATCCCTAGTGTTGTTTTAGTCTAATTACCAAATGTTGGAGAAACGTGACCACACCGATATCTAGACATTTAATCAATAAATCTAATACTTTAAACATTGTATCACTGAATATTTAAATTAAGAAGTTATTCTTAAAACTCAACTATAATTGTTGATTCTACGTTATAAAGATCATAAGATTTCTGTCCCTTTTCTAGTGAACTTCTCAGTTTTCATGTAATGTTAATGTATTCACAGAAAAGAAAGTCCCACTTTGGCATTCTTTAAGATTTATATAAATGGTTGGTTTTTTTTTTTCTCTATTAAACTTGTGAAAAGTCAAGACATTTCCTAATTTCTTTTAATGATAAATTTATCAAGTATTGATTTTGTCCTTCCCCAAAACCATGTATAATTCTTGTTTCCCAATTCACTTCAAATTCAATTTTACAACCATTATTTTAGGTTTATCCTGTGTGATCCAGAAGATGGTCTTTATGAGGATATATCATTAGATGAATTTGATCCTGAAACACAGACAAAGAAAGAAGAATTGAAGAAAGCTAAACAGGAAGAAATGCTGAATGAACTGGAATTTAAAAAGTAAGCTTTAGATTATAGATAAAAATTTCAATATAAGATATATAGTTGTAGTCACAAATCAACTTCTTGTGTTTGCTTGATTCCAATAAAAAGTTATTCAAATTTACATAAGCTGGAAACCTGTCTTTGAAACAATATCTAATTAAATTTCCAGATTATGGTTTTTAAAGACATAAAACTTTTTCCTTATTGTGTCGTCTTTCATGCACACCTTATTCAGTTTTTCCCAACTATATTGTTCTATGGATAAGCATTTGGTTTGCCTTTTTTCATGGATTGGAAATCTTTGGTTTTGTTATTGCGATGGAACACAAAATTAACAGCAATTTACTGATATATTCTTTCCTCAGAACACAATGTTGCATATATTTGAAAAAATACCGTAAAAGTTTACATTGTTATTTTTTTTGAAAAAATGAAGTGCTTTGATTATTTAGAAGATTAACTGCTTTGAATAAAGATACATCAAACTAAATTGGAGACAACCCAAGAACCTGTACATTTTATAGATTTTTTTAATTTAGAATTAATAACTTAGAACAAATGGTCAGATGTTGTTAGAAACTTGTCCCCATTTTGAATACTGTAAAAAGATTTAATAGTAAATAAAAGTTTTTTACATTAAATTTTTTCTTCCAATAAATGATTAAATGTTGATAGAAATGTATCCTTCTTTGTTTAACCTGCAACTCTTTTTGTTGTTGTGGAAGTGAGATAAAGTGATTTTGCATTTTGTCGTATGCATCTTTAACATTAAGGGCATACGATACAGTTACAGGGGAGGTAATGACATTGCTAACGTTAATTGTTATTTTAGCGACGTCAAACTATGACTTATTGGGGAAAAGCTAAGTTTTTGACTGAGTTTTATCATTCAAACTTATTTAACTTGAAATCAAGTTCATGGACCCCTCTTTTTTAAAATGCCATTTGGTTTGATTACGCGAGAAGATTATATGTACCAATTTTCATGAACACGTAAATAGTGCATTTTTTTTAAAACTTGATAAATATATAGCAAAAAATGATGTTTACTTTTACATTCATGAACATTTAATAAATATGAGTTATTTCTGAAAAAAAAAATGTATAAAATTTTAGGATATTTATAAAATACATAAATTACAAATTATTTAACAAAAAACAATTTGTGTTTATCTTTTAAAATAAATAAAAGTTATTTATAGTATAACTAATCGCCGTATTTGAATATCAAAAATAAGACAACGCTTACCGAACGACGCATGGATTAAACGAGTGTGCAGCACGAGTTTAATCCATAGCGGCGTTCGGTCACAAGGTGTCTTATTTTTGATATTCAAATACGGCGATTAGTTATTCTTTTTATTACATTGGCAAATGGCTTTTTTTTTTTATGTAATTAATGTAGAAAATGTAAGGAACTATATCTTTTTCCTACGCATTGACAATTTGTTTTGATCCGACGTTGTCGACGTCTTGACAACGCCTATTGTTGTATGACGTCAGAGAGTGAAATAACAACGTTTATTTCACATGTGAAATTATCGGTTTTTATCTAACTGGGAAATCAATGTAATTCATTGCAACCAATGTAATAAATTTCTTTCTTTCGAAAGGGAAAATAGGGCCACTAAACAGAATTTTGAGCAAATATACAAAATTACGACCTCATTTTACTCAAAAAAGTAGCACATGAAGGTTTATTTTTTATTACATATTTGATTTAATCAGGTTAAAAATAGCCTATATGGAAATTTTTTATTAAAATGTAAATACGGGATCAAAACTGTATTGTATGCCCTTAAGGCTCTTCCTGTGGATAATTTATTTAGACATCAATATTCTGTATACCTATAAATAAAAAGATTGAAATATTATATTCAGTATATGGTATATTTAATTTTATCTTTATCTAATTTCAGTCTGAATTTAGAACAGAGAGAAGTGTGTCGTGTCAGAAGAAAACTTCTTCAGTATTTGTACAGATTGAAAACTTATGAGGTAACATGATTTTATCCTGCAATTGGTTGTCCTACTATACAGATACAGCCCTACAGATATCGCTATGCTGTATTTGTATACTATACAGATATCACTTTAAAGCTCCGCCCACTGCCGGACTGAGTATTGTATGAACCTGCGTGGCCTCAGAATGTGTATTGCAGTCGCATTCCAATGACATACAATTGTTGATTTCAAAACTTAAATGTGTATGATTGTGTAACAAAAACAACCATGCCATACTCGGCTGGAAACAGGAGTAATAGCTTGCTAAGGCTCCCATTACACCTGTTTCTTAGCCTCGTACAAATACAGCTGATTTTTAAAGACAGTAAACAGTTATTGTCTATATAAAAAAGAAGATATGACATGATTGCCAATGCGACAACTCTCCACAAGAGACTAAATGACTCAGAAATTAACAACTATAGGTTACCTTACGGCCTTCAACAATGAGCAAAACCCATACCGCATAGTCAGATATAAAAGGCAACGAAATGACAATGTTACTTGTAACAATGTAAAACAATTCAAAGCAGAAAACTTTAGGCCTAATTTATGTACAAAAAATAAATGAAAAACAAATATATAACACATAAACAAACGACAACCACTTAATTACAGGCTCCTGACTTGGGGCAGGCACATACATACAGAATGTGGTGGGGTTAAACATGTTAGCAGGATCCCAACCCTCCCCATACCTGGGACACTGGTGTAACAGTACAACATAAGAGCGAACTATAAAAATCAGTTAAAAAAGGCTCAACTCAGATGGATGCAAATAGAAATACTACACAGAGTGGACGTGAATTGTCTATTTATTGTTAAGGAGGCTCGAGGGTATAAAAATTTCAGAAAAAAATTAAACATTTGTTTTTCATTACAAATTTTATTTATTACCTTTTGTAGTTGTTACTTTATCATATGGTACAAAAAACATTCAAAACAATTAATTTGTGTTGGCTTCAGATGACTTTTAAAATGTAAACATCATTGAAAAAGTTCCAAATTATCTCCCTTTGGTGGTAAAATGCCATTTTTTGGCTTTAAAATTGAAATATCTCTTTTAACTCATCGGTGACCTATATTTTTTAATATAATTTCGATATATGCTGTACTTAAACTAAATTATTGTAAAATTTGAGCGATTTCTGTAATAAATTTCTTTTTTTATTTCGATATTACATTTATTTCTCCTATTAGTTCAACAGAAAAAATAAGTTTTATTATAATAAAAACATTTTTGGCAGTAAATTTTTATACACTAAATTTTAGCTTTATGGAATACTGTTTCAACTTGTGCTTGTCATTTATTCAGTTTTGTTTGATGACATAATTGTCCATCACTGTCAGTTATATAATGCTTTATGATATTCTGAATAAATGACCTTTTTCACAAATCTTGAGTTAGATATTCTGCAAATGAACTTGCATCCTTGGTTTCCATTTTCATGTCTTTATTTGGACAGGAAGAAAAGTTTAGCTGACAAAAAAAACACTTTTACAAAGATGTATGCTTCTTTCGAAGGCAGATTGTGAGCGCAAATGTGATCCTATTAACTGTATGATAAAGTGCATTTATAGAAAAATATAGAGAAATCCTATATAAATGATTTAGACCCGCGAACCCCCTTAAATGTTATAAATATCAGTAAAATAAATGAACAAAAACACAAAAATTTCATATAGATAATATGACTATATTTTTAATGACTACACAAAGTGAATGATTTCCAGAGATATTGAAAATAGTGTGGCTTTAAATACATCAGCTTTAAATTACTCCATCTCCATAAGCCTATTCTTTATTGCTTGAAAAACTTTGTGCAGGCTGTAGTAATATTTGGTCTGTTTGTTTGCAGTGCATTCTGGGAGGTGTCCATGCAGCAGCAGAAAGGTTTAATGAAAAATTCTTCCAGAAATTCAGATCAGAAAACATAGTGGAGATTGCAGTTAATTATGCCAGGGTAGGTCTCCATTGTTACAGTGCATTTTGTGGATTTCGGTGTTCGTTTAAAAAGTGTTGCTGATTGGTTATTTTTTACGAGATCTTTATTGCCCACTGATTAAAAATTGTGAAGTTTAAGATTAAAAATCAACTGCATTTTCTTATTAAATTTGACAGAAAATGTGTATGCATTAAAAATATTTGGTTAAAAAATATATTACTTGTCTTAGCAAGAAATATAGGGGTAACAAATGATTTCTTATAATAAATTATTGGAAATTGTAGTTTGTGATTTTTTCAAAAAGTTAGATCAAACAATTTCAGAAAGTATTTAGTGTTATAAAATACATTTCAAAGGAGATTCAAATTAAAATGGAAAATACTTATTCCAAAAGTTTTCTTTTAAATATAACATAGAAAATATGGAATAATGTTATGATGTAATTTCTTAATTCATTTATTTTGATAGTGTTTGTTTATATTCATAATTTATATTTACAGGATAATAATATAGAAGCCTTAGAAACTCTGTTCACCTTTCATTGGGAAGATCTAAGACCTCACAGGTAATTGTCAAAAGCTTATTGGAAACAATAATGTGTAGAGTATAGTTATTTTTTTGACTTTAGCAATTTTGACTTCATTATCTAACAAAACCTTAAGGGCATACGATACAGTTACAGGGGAGGTAATGACGTTGCTAATGTAAATTGTTATTTTCGCGACGTCAAACTATGACTTATCGGGAAAAGATTCAGTTTTCGACTGATTTTTAGCATTCAAACTCATTTAACTTGAAAACGAGTTCATGGATCCCTCTTTTTCAAAATGCCATTTGGTTTGATTACGCGAGAAGATTATTTGTGCTAATTTTCATGAAAACGCAAATAGTGCAATTTTTTAAAATTTGGTAAATATACAGTAAAAAATTATGTTTTTTTTTTCTACATTCATGAACATTTGATAAATATGAGATATTTCTGAAAATAAAATGTATAAATTTTTAGGATACTTATGAAATACAGAAATTACAAATTATTTAACAAAAAACAATGTGTGTTTATCTTTTAAAACAAGAAAGTTATGTCTTTCTTTCGAAAGAGAAAATACGGTCACAAATCCGAATTTTGAGCAAATATACAAAATTTAGACCTCATTTTACTCAAAAAGTAGCATATGAAGGTATATTTTTTATTGCATATTTGATTCAATCAGGTAAAAAATAGTCTATATGGAAATTTTTATCAAAGTGTAAATATGGGATCAAAACTGTATTGTTTGCCCTTAATAACAATTAAATAGAACTGGCCACTTGCAAGACAAATTTTTCATTGTTGCTGTAAATAACATTGCTGAATGAATATTTCATTTTAATATTGTAATGTTTTAGGTTAGGAATATTGTCAAATTTTCCAGAAACAACAAATCCACATGAATATAGGTCACTGCTACCAGAAGTTGGGTAAGTGATATAAAAGTTTGTTTCATAATATTTCTTTCTGCATTATTTAGATTCATTATTAATATTTTCAATATTAGTCTGTTAATAGATGCAAAGTAAAATCATAGAAATAATTCTGAAGGTTTGAAGTTTGGTTAAATGATAATTTCATATACAGAATTTATAGTTTTGCTGGTTAAAATAAAATTGCCCTTTTAATGAATCCTCCACTACAAAGTCACAAATATAACTAATTCCCCCCCCCCCCCAAAAAAAAAAATCAGGAATAATTTTGATAATTGGTAATTGAATCATACAAACAAATAATTTATTTTTATTAGAGTCTCACCTCTTTAAAACATTTGATATAAAACACAGTCAATATAATATTAACAATTTATAAAAGAGCCAATCTAAAAAGAGTTATGAGAGACTGTAAAAACACAGATTAAAATACATTTATATCACATCTATAACATATATCACTATATCTTAACATAAAACACCATATTATTAAAAACAATTATACAAAAAAAAACAAACATATAGGAAATTTTGAAAGGCTACCAGACTAGAAAATTTATGAAGAGGGTAAACTGATATCTAGATTATTTTTTATGCGGACAATATTGACAAAATTACCATTCAAAAGAATGATCAATGAATAACATACATCTTTAATAGATATAAAAATGTATGAACCAAATCTTACAAAGGTTTATAATTTAGTTTCCAGCACTATTAAAAGTTCCTTTGGATAAATATAAACTTCCAAAAACTTATTATTTGAGTTGGAGTAAATCAGAATCAAAGACATGTACAGTAATATTATTGTTCTTTCTATGTTACAGGAATGATAAATCAGTTATTCCCTGGGAAGAAGACAGATGGAGAGAAAAAGATTGGAGTGAGGAAGATTTTTGCAGGTAAAAAAATAAAAGATGGTTAGAGACAACATTGTACTCCTTACATGAAAATTAAGCTGTTGTTAATTAGGGATTACGCTTTAGGTTTGTTTTTAATATTGCTGATATTTAATATACAGTTAACTCTCGTTGTCTCCAACTCGGTTGACTCAAAATTTCGGATGAGTCAAAGTTTTCACTTGGTCCCGAACTTTGTTCCATATAAATGTATGTAATTCGACTGTGGATGAGTCGAAATTGGATGAGTTGAAATTTTGGTTGAGTCGAACTAAATTTACGGTCCCAAGGTTAACAAAAGCATTCAAAATTCATTATCTATCTCGAACTAATACACATATGTCAAAACATGACCTCCAGGATTTAAATGGATCGAAGAGTTAATCTGACAATACACGTGTAATTTAATTTCCGGTCACTAACCACTGTATTAATTTATGACATGCTATTTCCACTAGTGTTAACCTAAGAAATTATATAAATAATTAGTGATACATTGTTAAAATTCATAAAAAAGTATTTAAAATGTTTACAAAACAATTAATTGTGATTGATACTAATGAGCTTGGCTGTGTATAAAGTGAAGATTATGACCTCTGTAAATAATCAACCAAAAACTACTGAATCGGCGTCTTTAATCTTGTTATATTTTTTTTTGAAAAGAAAGAGTGAGATTAAACAAAATGAAGAGAAATCTAACTTTTCTAAAATCTCATGTATCCGAAAATAAACAATTTGTCACCGACCTGAATAACGAAACTAATGAATGGTATTTACTCTCTCGAAAAAAAGCCATAGGAAAAAATTGTAACTGAAACAATAAAATAAGTAAATATAATGTTATTATAATAATGAAAGACCATGACATTTAAATACATCGATCTGATACCAGAATATCGATCCCCTTCCCATATTCACCAGGATTTATTTTAGTTTAACCAAATTAAGCAAGAGTTGTGTCCCTTGGTTTGTCAAACTTCCGGTTTTCGTTTAAGTCGAACTATGTGTATCTCGAAATATTTCTCTGGTCCGACTGACTTCGAGGTAACGAGAGTCGACTGTATATAATTTTGAATTTTAATTCAAATAAACATTCAGTAATACATTAAAAATAGACAGATACTACAAAAGCGTAAATTTGGAAATGAGGTGTATCATTGGACCTTCATTGATAGCAGTCTAAATTCTCCTAACTTAGCATTCACCTGCCATTTTATAATAAAGTTTAAAAGCACATTTTGAACTTCATATTTAGTTTTACAGATTAACTTTTCTTTCAATGACAACCTTTACAGCACAACTATTTTAATTAGGGTTGTATTGGGTGAACCATGCAATTTTGTTTTATAATTATGAATAGACAAACGGTATCTTCAACATATTAAAATGGAGTGAGTTATTGATAGATGGTTATTTAATTGAATTTAACACTGATATTTTTCAGAACTATCATAGAACCAGTTTTACCAGATCTAGGAGGTTTCTTATATGAGGAAAATCCAGGTCTCAAAGAATTTAGGTTTGTATAATAATTTATAACACTAGCCAACAAATTTTGATATGAAAAAACTTTACACTATTTATATTATAGAGGAAGTAGTTTTTGATTAGTCATTTTGGCTTTATTGTCATACAACAGAAGTTTTTTTTAGGTATTTTGTCTGTTGGTTTTTATGCAATAAGCTTGTTTAAATTTTATAAATTTTTTAACTTTCATAAATTAATGTGTTCTTCAGCCATTTTATTTATTTTTTTCTATACTGGAATTCTTGATTTAGTGATACCTTAAATGACTAAGCAGACATGATAAAATAATCATAGTAATATTAATTTTTACATATTTTTATGCCCCACCTACGATAGTAGAGGGGCATTATGTTTTCTGGTCTGTGCGTCCGTCCATCCGTTCGTTCGTTCGTTCGTCCGTTCGTCCGTCTGTCCCGCTTCAGGTTAAAGTTTTTGGTCGAGGTAGTTTTTGATGAAGTTGAAGTCCAATCGACTTCAAACTTGGTACACATGTTCCCTATGATATGATCTTTCTAATTTTAATGCCAAATTAGAGATTTTACCCCAATTTCACGGTCCACTGAACATAGAAAATGATAGTGCGAGTGGGGCATTCGTGTACTGAGGACACATTCTTGTTTTCTATATAGAATGGCCAACCCAAACACTGATGATCTTTCTAAGTGGTACAGTTTCAGAGCCTGTGAGATTGAGAGGTTATCGAGACAAGTAGACCTATCTGTAGAATTAGTCAAATTGGCAACTGAGAGAGGTGTTGAGGTGGGTCTTACAATTCAGAATATATTGTTTTCATAAACCTAAAAAATATCTACTCCTATAAATACAAATTTTGATGTTGATTGTTTGAAAATGTCTGAAAAGAGCTAAAAATGTAAAAAAAGTATTCTCAAAAATAAATTTGTTTGCAGGATATATTAAGGAGAGAATGTTTTTGTAAACTAGCATTTCATTAGATGAGAGGTCATATATTGAAACAGTAGTAACATATTTGAAGTTATTCTTCAACAATTTAAGAAAATAGAAATGATATATAAATGTATGATTTTAGTTGATAATAATGTGAATACTTAATTTTTCAGGGTTTATCTGAACTACTGGATAACTTGGTAACCATGGAGATGCTAGTATATGACTGTTATGTGGATGAAAATCTGACCTTTGATGAACTACAAAAGATAGCAGACTATGATAAATTGGAACTAATTATGTCTAAGGTATGTTGTAGTTTTACAAGTAAAGGTAATTTGAATTCTGCTGTACAAAAAAAATCTGACCTGTTATCATATCTCTCAGATCTAATTTTCAAAAAGCAAGAATCTGAAACAAATATGGTTTTGAGCATGTTCCAAAAAAAATGAATAGTTGTAAAACCAACTTATTTAAACAAACAAAAAAGAAAAACAACTACATTATCACTGAACTAGTATATATTTGTTTAGGGGCCAGCTAAAGGGGGCCTCCAGGTGCGGGAATTTCTCGTTGCATTGAAGACCTGTTGGTGACCTTCTGCTGTTGTCTGCTCTATGGTCGAGTTGTTGTCTCTTTGGTACATTCCCCATTTCCATTCTCAATTTTACTGATAATTTTAATGGATCCAAAAAACTTTTCTCGATCTTTCTTAATCAGGACTGCTCAATGATGTATTTGAAAGTCAAGGATGTATAAGAGCAGAAAGAGTTAAAGAACTATATGTCAAAAATGTACATAAAAATATTTGAATCTGATGAAAAAAATATAGCATGTTATGGTTTGATATATTGAGTGTAGATTGCTTTCAATACAATCTCAATAAAATGGGGATAAGGATATAGAGCTGACAACATGTTTAAAAATAACTTGGACAACAAATAAATTTAGAATAGTAAGACAGACTATCATTTTATTAATTTTTATTCAGGCATCAACAGAAATGTACACAAAGTGTCTACACAAATGACAGATATTATACATGTATATTATTGTAATATTATTTTTTATTCAGGCATCAACAGAAATGTACACAAAATGTCTACACAAATGGCTGGTACCTTTCCTTCAGCAGTGTGAACACAGACAGCCAGGATCCTTTACTTCACTACTAAGAGATTACATTGTCACAAAAGCTAAGACCGATCTTACACTACCTACTAAAATATTTGAAGCATCTAAAGCGACTGTGAGTTTTTTTGTGAAGTAATTTTGAAATGAGATTTAAACCTTGTAAAGATTGAATTGATAATTTTAAGACGATCATTCCTTAGTCTACATCATTAACATGGATATTTATGATGCATTGTTTCGAAGCTAGGACATTTTCACAGAGTTATTTAATTTTTGGGTGTAAATATTTTTCACAAATTTTGAAGCCTGAAAGACCTTGTGTGATTGGCTTCAGCAAGAAAAAAAATCTAGATTTTTACACATATTTAAATTCTTTGAAAATTCAGTTCTTTACAAACATTTAATATCCCCAAAGGTTTTACATCTTTATTGTGTGGTCTTCTGCACTTCAAAAAAAGCTCAAATGGTTAATCTTTGTTAATTACTGTAAATTCAGAAATTATTGCAAGGTTTTTATTATTGCGAAAAATGCGAGAAAATTGTGAACGCAATAATTAAAACTTTTAAATATTTTATACAAATTAAACAGGATTTTTCTCAAAATCTTAAAAATTAAAATTGAATTTCAGTCTAAAATGACAAAATCGCAATAATAAATGCATGCAATAATTTCTGAATCTACAGAAATAGAAATAGCAATGGTTATTTATTTGGAAATATTATTTGTGTTCCTCTTTTATAAGCCCGTTTGGGATAATTTATGTAAGAATACATTATCTTGTTCATTTGCAGCAAAAAAGACCTATTATATCAAGTCAGGATGATGTCATGTCCATGGCCCTAGAAGCTCTATATGTTTGTGGCAGGTATGTTGTACACCTTTTCTTGTTTTAAATATTTATCTAAAATATATGTGTATTACCAATATATATTTTTATTAAGATATTGAATGATCTATGTAAGAACACTGTTAGCTCTTTCTTTATACAGATATTAGCAATACCACTATTTCACACCTGAAGTAACAGATAGTGAAATCTTTGTAAAGTAATTCATTTCTTTCAGACTTATGTTTGTTTACAAAGAAAACTATGACCATTTTTAGCTCACCTGGCCCGAAGGGCCAAGTGAGCTTATGCCATCACTTGGCTTCCGTCGTCTGTCGTTGTCTGTCGTCGTAAAATATTTCAAGAATCTTCTCCTCTGAAAGTACTATGCCAAATACTTCCAAACTTTAAACTGAATGTTCCTTAGGGTATCTAGTTTATAAATTGTATCCGAAGTTTTGATCTATCAACAAACATGGTCGCCATTGCTAAAAATAGAACATAGGGGTCAAATGCAGTTTTTGGCTTATATCTCAAAAACGAAAGCATTTAGAGCAAATCTGAAATGGAGTAAAAATGTTCATTAGGTCAAGATCTATCAGCCCTGAAATTTTCAGATGAATCAAACATTCCATTGTTGGGTTGCTGCCACTTAATTGGTAATTTTAAGGAAATTTTGCAGTTTTTGGTCATTATCTTGAATATTATTATAGATAAGGATAAACTGTAAACAGCAAAAATGATCAGCAAAGTAAGATCTACAAATAAGTTAATATGACAAAAATTGTCAATTGACCCCTTAAGGGGTTATTGTCCTTTAATGACAATTTTTCACAATTTGTTCATCATATTTGCTAACTTTAAAAAATCTTCTCCTCTAAAACTACTCAACCAAATTCAACCAAACTTCAACTGAATGATCAGTAGGGTGTATAAAATAAAGTTTGTGTTTTATTTTCTATTTCGTCAAAAAACATGGCCGTCATGGCTAAAAATAGAACACAGGGTAAAATGCAGTTTTTCAAGAATCTTCTCCTCTGAAACTACTAGGCCAAATACTTCCAAACTTTAACTAAATGTTCCTTAGGGTATCTAGTTTATAAATTGTATCCGAAGTTTTGATCTATCAACAAACATGGTCGCCATTGCTAAAAATAGAACATATGGGTCAAATGCAGTTTTTGGCTTATATCTCAAAAACGAAAGCATTTAGAGGAAATCTGACATGGGGGTAAAAATGTTCAGTAGGTCAAGATCTATCAGCCCTGAAATTTTCAGACAAATCGATACTCATTGTGGGGTTGTTGCCACTTAATTGGTAATTTTAAGCAAATTTTGCAGTTTTTGGTTATTATCTTGAATATTATTATAGATAGAGATAAACTGTAAACAACAAAAATGTTTATCAAAGTAAGATCTTCAAATAAGTTTAATGACTTAAAATGCCAGTTGACGCCTTAAGGAGTTATTGCCCTTTAATGATAATTTTAAACAATTGTTCATTGTTTGCTAACTTAAAAAAATCTTTTTCTCTTAAAATTCTGAACCAATTTCACTTTAACTTAAAACTTAACAATCCTTAGGGTAACTTGTATTAATTTGTGTTTTTTATACCCCCCAAAAAACAAAGTTTTGGGGAAGTATATAGGAATCACCCTGTCCATCCGTCTGTCTGTCCATGTGTCTCGGAAATGCAACTCCTCCTTAATGGATTGACCAATATTAATGAAACTTCACACAGTTGTAGTACACAACCTGAGGATGTGCACGAAGGAAAATATTTCTGGTCGGAATTATTTTAAGGGAGATAATTGATTTTACTTATATAATTAGTTAAATATAGCTCTAAATGGCAACAAGTCTGTAAGCGCAACTACTCCTAAACAGATTAATCAATATTGATGAAACTTTACACAGTTTTTGTACACAACCTGTAGATGTGCATGAAGGAAGATATTTCTGGTAAGATTTTTTTCAAGGGAGATAAGCACAACTCCTCCTAAATGACTGTACCAATATTAATTAAACTTTACACAGATCCAGTACATGACCAGAGAATGTGCATAAAGGAAGATATTCTTGGTCTGAAATATTTGAAGGGAGATAATTAACTTAATTTATATAGTTTAAGTTATTTTTTTGGTTTCTACACACTGACTTAAAATATGCAAAGAGAGATAACTCTAATTATTATTAATTTTAAATGTTCTTTCATTTCCTTTTAAATAGCCAATGTTGCTAGGGGTAAAATGCATTATTTTTGCCTATGAAGAAAATATGACAGATACAAAGAATGTTTAAATGGCATATTTTAGCACACACTGAAAAGCAAAAATAATCATTGATGAATGATTTAAACAAAAAAATTGAAGGTGAGCGATTCAGGCTTTTGAGAGCCTCTTGTTACATGTATCAATCTCCATGTTAAACTGGTGTCTAAAAAGGATCTGAAAACAATTCTAGTTTGACAGTATTGTTTTATCTTTTTCAGTTTATGTCATTAATGTTTAATTGCTTGAACTAAGGAGTAAGTTCGGTAAGGGCCATATTTGGCCCCAATTATAAAGTTCATAGTTACGAGACAATGAAGGTTTTAAGTTGCATTAAATATATGTGAGAAAGTTAAACAGAAATGTTTTTGTCAAAGTTTAAGTCTAAGACGTTGAGTTTTACATCCCAAAAAGGTCAAGATAAGGGATTTTGGTGAAATTTGACAAAATGAGCTGGATTTCAACCAAATTAAGGACCAGGAAACATAGAGCGCAGCCGTCGACAAACTTAATATTTAAATAAGACATGTGAAATGTCTTCACAAACATTATTTTAAAAGATCTTTGTTGTCGACGTATGCGCTCTATGTTTTCTGTCCAATAATCTATTGAAATTTACCTATTTTCATTGATTTTTTCGTGAAAAATCAATATGAGTGCAACTTGTGACGTCATAATGTAACGTAGAAACGTAAAGTTTTCAACAAAATAGCTTATTTTCTATCTAGTCACTATATTAGGTTTAATTTATTGTGATATTGGTCAATAAATCCGAATTTGAAATTTACGCTAAAAAAGGGGGCAATTTTAGGACCTTACTGAACATACTCCTTTGTTCTGTTAAAAATGCAAATTTCAAGTTTGTTATGCAGATGAAGTTCATACAAATATATAATTTGTCATTTTATTTTGTAGGGATGATCAATTAGATTTAGCTTTAGAAATTTTTCAATGTCTTCCACAGAAAGGATATGGGTAAGGTTACCAAAATGTCTATTTTCTTGTTCTCAAATACTTTTACAATGCAAATTTCACAGATAATAATCTCAGTCATTGACAAAAAGTGATAGACTGTTGTGATCACTGTAAGGGAGCTACCATTTGATTTTTATGGGGGGCTAGGATGAAATTTGAAAAAAATAGGCAGGACAGGAGTTTTGAGTAAAAAAAAAAGGCAGGATGAGACGCTTGCAAAAAAAAAAGTCAGGACGACAATTTAGGTAAAAAAAATCAGGATAAACTAAAAAAATAAAAGGCAGGACTGAACAGAGTGAAAAATAAAAAAGGCAGGACAGAGATTACAGCTAAAAAAATGCAGGACAAAATTTTTCATCCTACCCCCCTCCCCCCCCCATAAAAATCAAATGGTAGCTCCCTAATACACTATTCGTTGGCTTTAGTGGATATGTATTGAATTGATTAATTACATACATATGTAAACCCAACTAGTACAGTTATGACATTGCAGAAGAAAGATATAACAGTTGAACTCAGTTATGTCGTTTAATTCACTTCCCAAAATATTTCATTATTATGACTTATGCTAAGGGCTGTTCAATAAAACCATACATGGGACCCAGAGAAGGCTTTTTGAAATCTCTACCAGAAGTTGTGTCAAAGACTTTAGTAAACTGAAAATTAAAGTGAAATTCTAAATCTGCCTTTATTGGATGTTACCCCATTTTTGTCAGTATCATATATGTTTTAATGGAACAATCCTGATATTTTTCGTTTTATTGCTAAAAAATTGCTAAAGATATTTATTTTTTTTGTAACACATTTGGTATTTTTATTTTGATGTATTATCTTGAAAACATTTTTACAGGAAAGAAACAAAAGAATCAATAAGACTGCACAAGGAAATAGACAAGCTCGAAAGACATTTGGGGTAATTTTGCCTAAATACAGTACAATGATCTGTTATTACATTTTTTTTAAAGTACTCACATCTATCTTCAAATGAGGATAGAATTATGTAAGGATATATTGATTGCCTACAAAGTAATATGAAAATAATATTTTAAATTGGTTAAGAAAATTCAATTAATAGCATGTTTATAATTTGAAGTATGACAAAAAACTGTGTAATTTTTTTTTTACCCATGTTGATAACAACAAAACTGTCTCCAATCATTTTCAATTTCAGAATATGATAGTTTGTTTTGTTTTTCAGGGCATTAAAGATTTTACATGAACAGGATGTTAAGAAACCTCTACATTATATCCTAGAAACAGAGGTATTGTGTAAATTTGTTTGAATAAGATTTTTTGATATTTTGTAAATTTTTTTTTTTAGGGTGATATTTTTTTTTTGCATTTTTACTTCAATGTTTCCACTTACCTGCTTCTTAAGCTATTTGCAATTCCGCTTTTCCGTCCCCATACATTTGTTATGTTTCATTAGAGTATAAATTGTAATAACTCCAGTTATTTCCCTTTAAGTACTGCTTCAAACCATTGTGCACTTTTTTTTTCTTCATTGCTGTAACTTTGGTTTTCTTATGATTTTATTTTTTGCAATTTTCTTACTTTGTTCATATAATCTTGAATCTAGTAATTTTGTTTGTCTGACCAGTGGGTTTGTTTTGAATAAATTTTTCCAACGTTTTTTTTATTACAGAAAGATGCAGACGATGCCAAGATGTTAATGATAAGGTTGACAAGAGCGGCTGGCAAAAGGTATAATAATTCTTATAGAGTTGTCTGAAGAAACTACCTAATTTTTACTATACTAACTTTCAGACTTATATGTGAATAAAGTCTGCTTAATGAGCTGATTAATATTTTTTACATTGGTGTTCTCAACATATCACCTGGAAAAAATCAAACACTATATAAAAAAAAACTCATCAAGGTTTATAATTGTGTATGCCAAATGAAGTTTTGGTCTACAAAAGACCCTAAGTTACGCTTGAATCAAAAATGTATAAAGGTCAAATCAAGTATGAATGTGAAGAGTATTAACGACTCAAAAGTCTGAAGGAAAGTTTTTGCCAAATACAGCTCAAGTAATTTGTTCCTAGGGTAGATAATCCTTAGTATTTTGAAAAATATAAATTTTTGTAAACAGTTAAAATTTCTGAATATGTCCATATCAATGATTGGTCATGTCAACACAGAAGTGTATATGATATTCTTTAATATGTTTGTCAGGAAACGTCAGTCTTAAATTTTTATAGCATGGCATATGTCCTTGAAAAAATCATACCTTCATACTCTTTAGAAAACATACACAGCGATAATATTTTATAATTTGATTCCGTGCATACAAAGCTTTTCTGGCTTTATCAGGTACAATCTTATATATACCAAAATTGATGTATAAAAATTTGAATACATTAGTAAATAGATGGAACCTCAAATTTGAAATTACAAAATGTATTCATATTCTGAAACATTAAATTCCATTTAATTGATAGCTTGAATTATGTTTGTGTAGTTTTCTGAAATTTTCATTTTTTGATTTTATGATTGACAGAAGTGAACCATTATCAGAAATTGCATGGAGAAAGTTACATGATGATGTGATACAGCTACAAAATCAGGTGTACAGATGTCTGTCGTCTGGTCTGTGTCATGAAGTAGGTGAATGGTATAGTTTCTATAAGTTGTTAGGGTGAACTTTTACTATTGATTATTAAATATATATTTTCTTCATTATTTAAATTTATTGAAACAGAATTTGTGTAAAGTATTTTGTTTTTCAAAGATATTTACCTTCTTGGATTACCATCATGAAATTTTTTAAAGCATAGTAATAATTTTGGAATGGTTTAGCTGCTCAATATTGAGAAATCTTTTCAAAAGAAAACATCCTTGTGTTTGCCATAAAAAATATATAATTGAAACCCTTAAATCTTGGCTTAACAATTTTTTTTATTAGGTGGTTTCCAACTATGCTTTATAAAAGAAATATTAACTCTGAATTGTTTTTTTAAAAGCGCCACCTTCTTTTTCAGATATTCACTGAAAGCTTGCTGTGTTCTGGCAGAAGAGAGAGTATAACTTTAGCAGGCGAGTACATAGAAAGAAGTAATAATGAGAGTCTTCCTACTCAATCTTACACAAAGAATTTAAAGGTGTCATATAAACGTGCCATACAGCTAGTCATCTCATCAGCACAGGAGTATTTTGATTCTTCTACAGATATGAAAGATCCATGTATAGATCTTGCCAGGTAATTATTACAATTGTTCATATATATGACACCAGTGACCTCAGAGTTGTCTTACTAGTTCATCTACAGCAATCACTGGCCTTCCAACATTGAGGTTACAAGTTCAAACCCTATGATTGACTAGGATTGATAGTTTTCCTGTCAAAGGTCAATGTTCTCTTCAAGCACTCTGGTCTCTTCTTCCAATAAAAGATGGCTGCCATGATATAGCTGATTGTGCTAACAGTTGTGTTAAACTTCAACAATCAATCAATCATATACTTAACAAATTTTGATCTCACTAAATATTATAAGATCTTCTACCTTTGATTTCATCATAGTTTTTATGCCCCACTTACGATTGTAGATTGTTCATCCTTTCGTCCCGCTTCAGGTTAAAGTTTTTGGTCAAGGTAGTTTTTGATGAAATTGAAGTCCAATCAACTTGAAACTTAATATACATGTTCCCTATGATATGATCTTTCAAATTTAAATGCCAAATTAGAGTTTTTAACCCAATTTCACGGTCCACTAAACATAGAAAATGATAGTGGAGTGGGGCATCCATGTACTATGGACATATTCTTGTTTTTGTATAATTTTAAACTAAACAAAACTGTTGAAAGAAATAGCGCATAATTTGATTTGATTTTGCAATTGATTCGATGTGTTATAAGGGTAATGATAACACGGAGATACTTGATTTATTTAAGAATTACACAATACAATTAACACAAATAGGTTTTGTTTATAGTGAGGACAGAGCACATTTATCTGCTTAAGTTCAAATGTTGGCTACATATATCTCAATTTTTAACCACCAAAGATAGATTTGTTTACTGTGTATCTATTATTTTTTCTAAATTCTAATTTTGCATGAATGAAAGGAAAAAATAGTTTTTCTGTAAATATATGATTTTGTGGTTTTACAAAAGTCTGCATACAAACCTCTAGAAAATATGTAGGTCATTAAAACATTTGCATTTCTGGTTTACTGGTACACACGTAAGCCACAAAAATTGGAATCTCAATAAGGGACGACATCAAAAGATCGATGTAGGATAAAAACCTTAAATCAAATAGTTTGGGGGTGGGGGGTTAAAATTCTGCAAGTTTTATATCTCTAAAATCGATTTTTACATATATCCTTATTTGTAATTTTTTTTCCCCAAATTAAGTTAAAAGGGGGGTGGGGGTCAGTGAAAAAACTATGTGAATTAAGTTTTTTATCCTACATTGAACTTTTGATGTCGTCCCTAACAATAATGAATCCACAATATATTTTTTGTAATTTAAAAGAATATTTCTAAATCTAACTATTTTGTATTGCAGGATATGCTTAAATTTGATAAGAGACACACCTACTTTGATACAAGAAGAACTGGATTTGATAAACTCTCTTGCTATGTTGGACGATTTTGGTGTATCAATTATACCAGCACAAGGTAATTGATGATAGATAATGGTTTGTCAATGATATACAGACAAATTACCATACATACGGTCACAAATAAAAAGCAGAAGATCCTTATCTGTATTCAAGTGAGTTGGTCTAAGATCATCATTACAGATACTAAATCTAGATTTGCAAAAGACAACATTTCTGTTTGAAATCATAACAGAAAATATAATTCTTAATAAAGGTAAACAGAAAAATATGTCATCATTTTTACTTAATTGAAGCTCATTTTTTTAAAAGATTTTTTGAAAGATTTTCAAATGAGAAGCATCTGTTGTAAATTGAATTCTATTATATCAGTCATATATATACAATGACAGTGTGATTGCACTAAATTCTGTTTTAAAGAGTTATGTTATATTTATTGTAGTTAGACAGACTAAAGATAGAATAGAATTGATTGAGAAATGTCTTAGTACCAGAGATACATCATACAAACAGCAGAAAAAGGTATGTTTGCAATGATGTTTTCATGTATCACTATGAAATTTGATTCATATGACAAGGAATGGTAATTTTGGTACAAAATCATTCAATATTGTAGATTCATTATTATTTATGGAGTACTTTTTGATGGATTTCATGGTGATAGATGAACCATGAATTAATGTATTCAACCAAGTACCAATTTCCTATTGCCTGGTGTGCAAACTTTTGAAAAACCACAAAATCAAATACTTTCAATCAATAAGTTTGTACCAATCAAAAAATAATAATCCTCAGTATTTAAGGAGGTAGACCTAGGTTAAAGGAAATAACTCTTAAAATCATCAGTATGTTTGTGTCAGCCATTTTCATAAATATGTTATAAGCTTCTTGGATACATAGATTATTTCCAATCTGTTTCAGGTAAATGCTTAAAATTCATTGATGAAACTTGACTTTTACAAACACATTACTGATTTAAAGAGTTATCTCCTTGAACTAAGGTCTACCCTCTTAATATAATGAGTGAATTAAACAGTATTTGAAAATGGGCTACAGTAAAATGTGCTGTAGCAGCAACATTACTTTATCGGGAGAAAATTAATTTGAAAGGATTCAGCTGTAGCTGTTTATCTCTTTGGTAACATACATGTATTGTTGGGTTGTTGGCTAATTAACCCTTTGTATAATTTACATATTTTAACTATAAACATCCAAAAGTAATTTAATAAATAAGTTAAGAGTACATATTTATACTTTGATAATAAACAAAGAGTCAGATGTAACATTTATTTATATGATAAAAGTCTCCATCTTATTTATGGCCGATTGCATTAGGTGTGTAGGTAAAGGTAATATCTTTTGTTAGCTTGCTTGCTAGCTGAACGGTGAAGTCATTAATAGATTAGGTAATCAACCCTCATTTAAGATAAGACTATTGCAACAGATAACTGCTCTGTCTGTCTGTAGGACTAGACTACTTCCAAAAGAGGGTAATATACCTTACTTAATAATCACTTATCAAGCAAGCTAACCAAAAATATTACCTTTACTAACACACTCAATGCAATCGGCTGTAAATCATTTGTTCTTCTTTATGTTAAATACTTGAGTATATACTTGAATTTATTTTTATTTTCAGTTAATGCGGTTAAGTCATTTGCTGAAAATTGAGAAAGGAAACAATAGTTTGCGGGAAGGAAAAGTTCTGCATTTGATTGCTAGAGGTGCTGTAAAGGTATTTATATAGCCTTTAACTTAAGATATTTTACAATGTTACTTTTATCATCACACACATTATGTTTTGAAATAATGATAAGTTTGCCCATCACATCAATATTGTAGTAGGATATTTTTATTGTTATCACGAAAAAAGCAAAAATAACCCAAACTTGAAAATTGCCATGCTTACACATCCACTTAAAGTATTTGTTTAGATGATTAATATTTGTGAAGCATTAAAGTTTCATTAAGAGAATAAAAAGGTTACATAAAACATAGAAAAAAAGGAATAGCATTTTTGCAAGAGCATAAAACAGCTCACGCAACAAATTTTGCAAAGAATTGTAACCTTTGAAATTTTTGTCACACACTAAAACCTCAATGGTGATTTTCAAAGTTGGCATTTATGAAAACTTTATATTACTATCTAGACCCAGACTTTACATTTAAAGCTTAAAAACATTATACTGTATTTTTTGTTGGGATATTTCAGGCTCATGATTGTAGTTTTGCCTATGAAGTATGCCAGGATTTAATTGAAAGAATGCATGGTCCAGTGTGGGATGTCTGTGTAGATCTAGCCAGCTTTGAAGATTTTAAAGACATATCAGCCAAGTTAGTTTAATATATATTGTGTTAAAAGTGGCACCATGCCTAGATAATGTAAAGGTAAACTTCCATTCAATTATTCAGGACTTTTATTTTAGTTTGTTTTGTTACTTTCCAGAGGGGATGTTTACAATTTTTTCCACATTTCCATCTATCTTGGACGTAATTGATATGAAACCTATTTTAATTGGTTACAGCTATTCAGAGGAATGCATGTGAATTTTACCAGCTGATTTACTTGATTCTGCTAGAGTTACGACCTTTGCAAATTTAGAAATAATGCATGTCAATATTGCATCTTAATTTACTAGATTTTGCTAGAGTTATGGCCCTTTGTAACTTTTTTAATTGAAAATAACTGCCATTTAATACAGTTTAGTGGCAAAAATAACTGAATTTGATTTACTTTGTAGGGCAGATTTGTTGTCATTTTCATTAGCATATTGTCCAGCAGATATGATAGAACCAATACTACAGGCCAAGGCTGTCCTAGAAACTCAGGTACTATAATAATTCCCATGCCTCTTTCAAGGAAAGGAATACAAGTTTTACAAAGAGGTTACTCAGCTACTGTTTTGGTATTTTAAAACACATTGAAGATTTGTGCAGCATTGAATTTCAGATGTTGAATCATATTTTACTATTTGATACTTTGTAGATGTATATAATCCTTGCATTTAAGCTTCAGTGTATATTTTTTTGTGTTTACAAAAACCATACTTTGATAGAGAAATGTAGATGGTGAAAATATTTTCAATTATTAACATAGTTTTCTTTTAAAAAATATGTTCTTGCAAAATTTAGTACGAGTATCCAACTTCAGTAAGGAATTATTTCTATGTGCTATTTCATTAAACTTTGATTATGATCCATAACTCTACAAAAGTGTGGACAGTTGTTAGATAAAGGGGAATAAATGTATACTCATTTGACTGAGGTAAGATGTATATCTTAAAGAGGGTAGGAAGGGATGTCATCTGGAAAAGGTAAATAGAGAATATCATAACTCTGAAAAACTAAACTATTCATTCCTTGGATTTTGAAAAATCAATCATTATAGCAGTGTCCTGATGAGTGTTATTCTAGAATTCCTATAGAATAGATGCCCAATCAGAAATGTCCCGAAAATTGACCTTCAACCCCTACTTTTATAGTGAAAGTTGTATAAGTATATTTGCTCTAGACTGAGATGCAGTCTGATAAATTATTTCAATATCTTGTATTTATTGTAGATGTTATACAGCACTATTCACACTGACATGGAAGTTGATGACAAATTATCTGAGAGGGCGCCACTGTCAGCAACGGCTGCTCTGCAGCATACAACAGAGATTCTGTCCTCAACAACTAAAACCACAAAAGCTGTGTTGTCAACAGTTGCAGATACAAAATGGTGGCAAAAAACAATTAAATCATTGAAACAACCAACCAGACGACAAGTTTCTGAGACAGTTGTTTATGATAATGACAAGTTTGAGAAGCAAGGATGTCATCCATTTTATGAAGAATTTATTACATCAAGTCATCCTGATTATGTAAGTTTTTGGATCTTAACAGTATTAAAGACTTGATATTATTTTACATAGAATCATAATTATTTGTCCAGCTTATAGTATAGTAATGTTTGGCTAGTGAGCAAGTGGGCCGCGAAAGTGGGTTCCTAATTTGTGATAAAATAAGAAATATTACTGTCATGGCCATGTGAAAATGATAACAAATCTATGGCTCACATGATCTTTCCTTTACTTAGATTACTTATTCACATTTTTCATGCGAGTGGTAGTAAATTGATAAGAACAATGCTTTTAATATGTAGATGGATTTGTTTCTACTTTAAACTTATCAAATAAATAAATATTTTTTTCTATCAAATATGTCAAGCTTTTGAATTTAGAGATTTCTCTTGAAAAAAATTTGAAATTGATGGTTTGTTTTATGTCTTCTGTTGAATTGTTTTCTTTTAAATTTTCTTCTCTATGTGAATTCATATTTTATGCAATGATGAACAAAAATTCAGGCTCTTAAATGTATCCAATATTGATTGAGATGCAGAGACAATTTTACAAATCTTTTTATATGTGCACTAAGTATTTTTTTGGTAGATATTCATACATTTTGCAAGCCTTACATGAAGGGGTATATTTTTCAGGCTGTTGTAGATTATACAAGGGGTAAATCTACTTGTAGTCCCACAGCTTTAAGTGAAAGCATACTAAGAACAGCTAAACTGGAGGAAATGTTAACAGAAGGGGAGACTACTCAATCATCACCTGAAGGTAGGCTAGATTAAATAGGGGGAACAATTATATCATTGATGTGTTTCCTACATCTTTATTCATTTCCTTTTGCAACATGTTAAGTTTTTTTTAGTAAACTGATATAAGAACAGGAAGATTGTGTATTTAGGTTTAAATGTTAATCAAATTGTTTTTTTCTTAATCTAGGATATCAATACACCTTATTGCTAATCCCGGCTGACCCGGACGCTTGAACTTTTGATGCATACAACAATCACTTTTTCATTGTGGCGTCAGCTATTTTGTTTTATGACGTAATAATTTTAAGGGAACCTGTGTGATATCCAGTAATGGCGGACAAATAGCGATAAGGTGTATTAAAACACCTTCTAACACATAAAGTTTGAAAACTAGTAACAGTTCAAAAACAATTTGATTTTGTACAAGATCAATATAAGAAATGTCAATTACAATGGAAAACAAAATATTTCAAAAGCAACATAAATGATCAATGTAAAATTAAAGTTGCATTTTTCAATAAAGAAAATGAAAATGTCTGCTTTTAAGATCCTTAACTATCTCTTCATACTTGAGTTATTGTATGACATTTTTTAATGTATAAAAAGTTTTTATATCAATAAATTGTTACATCTTATATTTCAGTTTTGCTAGAGCTAGCCAAAACAAAGTTTCCAGTAGATAGTTCACTAGGCTTAGCATATCTATTAGCATTACCAGATGTAAGTTAAGATAAAAAAAATTTCCCTCAAAAGCATATTTAGTGAGCTTTAGAATTTTAACATCTTTTTAATTGAGTTGATTTACCATTTAATGGTAAATAGATATACTTAACAAGTTTTTATCATGGCAGAAAAAATACCATGCACTGTGAACTCAAAAACCTAAAGATGTAAGAAATTGGTAGTATGTATCTTTAGTTTCATTATACTTTAATTATGCTTTATAGTTTTGGGGATACGATTGCTTTCAAGCAATCTGTAGACTTATACCAGTGGCTCAGGGCATTGCCCTCACATCAATCATTTTATTCTAAACCTTAAGGAACTTCTCAGATTCTTATGATTGTCTTGCTTTAAAAGGTAAAAACAAACAAAGGGATTGAACTTACGAAGTGAAATACCTTCTCTCACTCTGAGTCTCTGCTGTGACCTCTGTGGAAAGTAAACTTGGAATTGATAGTACAAAAATTAAACACAATGAGTACATTGTTCATACACTTGTTTCTGGGATTGGCTATTTTGTAACTTCAGATTACGTACATTTTACATGTGCAGTTGAATAAAATTAGTTTTGAAAATAATATTATCCATAATAATCATATGTATGATCTATCAATAAAAACAATGGCAATCGTATCCCTCAGAGCAATCTGCTCTTTGATTAGATTAAAAATAGTTTCTGTTATGGTACATCTATATGGTTTTCTAATGTACAATGTATTATGATACTGCCAAAAGTACAAAATTAGATTAACTATAATTTAAAAGAAATATGTTAATAAAACTCAAGTTTTAAAGAAAAAAACAATTCCGAGGAGATGGTATATAATGTCAATTTACATTGCTTATCTGAAGGTTAAAAGGAAGGATAGACTTATACTTTGAATATTTTGTTTTCAGACTAAAGATGTGGAGAAGTTTTTTGATGATTTCCCTAAAACAGCCATAACCCAGCAGTTGACCTTGTATTACTATGCTTTACAAATATATGCCTCTGTCAAACCTACAGCCATTCCAGATACCAGTCCTCTGTACAGGAATGATCCTGTCAAACTGATCCAGAGAGTAATTAACTTTGTAACTAATAGAGATGACCTTGACTGGCCTCAAGATGTCCTTGACCTGGTAGAAAAATTAAAGAAGTGTTATGAATCGTTTGAGGATTATATTCAGGCCAGAACTTTAGTTAGGATTGGAAGCGGTATGTTTAAATAATACATTTTGATATATGATTCTGGATAAAATAAATCACATTTTCCAATTACCTATATGAATTTGAAAGATTATTGGTGTATAATTTCTCCTGAGTACTGAATCAAGGACTTTGTATATTTTGTATCCAACATGAAATATTGAGTTAAATTAATTGATAATTCAAACAAAAATTTGAAGAAGACAAAAATGTCTTGATATGTTAAATGATAAGGTAAATATTCTGCATGTCCAAGTTATATATTATTGTACTTTTTATTGACAAATTCACCATGATATAGATAATTATAATACAAAAAGAAAGAGAAAACAATTCTTGTGAATTAATAGATAACAAGTGCATTTGTTCAAAAAAGCAGTAACTGAATATCTAATATTTAACAAAAAACCTCTCAGACAATATTGTTAATGTTTGCAGAATACAACTTGATATATGTTAATTATTTCATATGTTAAATTATTTCATACCGGTATGTTAAATTATTTCAGGTTTTGATATTCAGAGATTTACTGATGATCCAGAATATAAAAAAGAAACCATACTCGGTTTGACTATGTAAGCATTATTATGAATTACTTTTCATCTTCTTTTAAATAATTGCTTGCTGCTGAATAAAAAATAGTGTAGAAATATTTTATTTGTATTTTTCACAAATTCCATCCTTTTTAAGCTACAAAATGATCCATATAGAAGAGCCCAATAACCACTATCTCTTATAATAAAACATTGCTAGACAGTTTTGAAATTGTATTTCCTATAATCAAGGTACTTCTTGGAATTTTATTCATAATATTGAAAATTGAAAACTTGTGTTTTTTTATACGACCATATAATGGGATCATATAATGGTATGATGTCTGCGTCGTCCGAAGACACATTTGGTGTCCGTACAATAACTTTAGTTTAAGTGAATGGATATCTATGAAATTTTATAAGAAGGTTCAATACCACAAAAGGAAGGTAAGGATCAATTTTTGGGATGATGGTCCCAACCGTTTTGAAATTAGGGCCCAAAAGGGACCTAAAACAAGCATTTTTCTTCTGTTAGGATATTAACTTGTCTATAAGTATTTCAATTGCTCTGAAATTGTACCACAATGTTTAATACCACAAGTAGAAGGTTTGAATTCATTTTGGGGGTTATGGTGCCAACAGTATAGGGATTAATGACCAAAAAAGGGCCAAAAAACAAGCACTTTTGTAGTTTTTGGACAATAACTTGTGTTTAAGTGTATGGATCTCTCTGAAATGGTACTACAAGGTTTCATATACTACAATGGAAAGGCTGGGATCAAGTTGGGGGTAATTGCTTCAAGGGGGATCCAAAAAGTTTTTTTAAGGGGTTCAATTTTTTTTTGTTCTTCAAAATTTCTCAAATTTCAAATTTTTGAAGCTTCAAGAAGAAATCTTAATTGCACAGTATTGCGTATTAGATTTGTACGATATTGACATTTGATTAGTGTCAGAAACCTATATGATGTCAAAAATTTGAACACCATCCAAATTCAGAGCTGTATCAAGGTTAAATGTTGTGTCCATACTAGCCCCAACTGTTCAGGATTCTACCTCTGTTGTCGTATAAAGCTGCATCTTGTGGAGCATCCGGTTGGCTCTTCACATTGAATGATTCATGAAGCGATTATGTAAAATATAGTAATAGTGTTGTATCGTAATTCTGAGATCAATCAGCATACATGTATAGTTGTATATGTTCCCAAAGTTTTAGTGTTTATAGTGTACTGCAAGTAACTTCTCGTTGTGAGCTCTGTAGAGTTTGACAATAAACCAAGTGCATATACATATGCCTAGAAGCAAGAAAAAACCTAAGACAAAACTCTATAAAGATGAACCAAGTGTGTGCACAGCTCAAAAATGATGCCATATAATCTACTATAAGGCATAACAGGTTACTGAGTACTGTAAAGACTCTGCTTAGTATCATCCTATTTATTGACATATACCCCATATTTGCAAGGGAGTGCAGCTGCTTATATACCAATTTCTACATTTACATGTATGGATAGTTTGACGACGGATCTTACCACTAGTATAGTAATAAGAAAAGTGATATTGACTTACTATTCTGATTCTCTAATTATATCGCTCCCTAATGTAATAATTAGACAAAACTAAAGTAGTTAATAATTTCTATTAATAAAACACATAATATCAAAATATTTACATACACAATAAATCACTCAAAATTACTCTAGTCAAAAAGATCATACTATATTACATAACTTCTTAATACAAAATAACTAAAAACTTAAACTTGATTTGGGTTTGGGGCAGACTCAGCATTTCTAAATTACTGACATAGTTAAACTCGGTGTAGCAGCTATTGGAAAGCTGTTAGAGTATAAGAGTAGGTGTTTACTCACTGTAGCTTAGGCTACAAGAGCCTGAATAACAATGTCAGTAATGCACATGGAAGTAATGCTCAACTCGGTGTAGCGGTCAACTCTGTGTAGTTAGCTACAAGAGCCGGAAGCAATGTTAGATGCTACTCAGTGTACCCAGAACTACAAGAGACAGAAGAGCATTACTTCAAATTGATGTGGATGAAGATAGCAAAACTGCTAGACAAATTTGATAGCCCATTCAAATATTAATGTACATGTACTGTACATGGAAACAAATGAAAACTACAGAATTTTGGGGAATTAATGAATTATGTATTCCCATTACCAGATTAATTAATTAATACGGCCATAAGTCAGATTAATATAATTCAATAACAAATAAGAGGCGCACACAAATATTCAATCTTTTAGACAGTTTTCATAAAGATATAAACTTGAGACAAATTTGTAAAGTTACTATCAGCAGACATAAAATGTTCATAGATTATATATGAATATAAATGATGTGTGAATGTTTTAACATCCTGATATGGTCACTTCATATAACTTGACCTTGGTTGTACTGCCCTTTAATCTACTACATCCTATGCAGAGTTGTCCTGTTGGAGAGATTGCAAGAGAAAGTGGGTACATTATGTTTATGTCACTTGTTTTATAACATGTCATGAGCAAACCAGCATTGTTCAGTATATGAAGTGTATGAGTATCCAAATCAGCTACAATAACATTGTCTCTAGGTGTTGTCACTATGTCTATTGGTCCGAATGGTCTGGCCTTGTTGATCTCTTTGTCTCCTGTATAGATATTGATTATATCACCTCCCTGTCCTAACACTACTACTCTGTCTCTGTCATCACTTACTCTATCCACCACATGTATATTCCCATTACTGGTACTGGTTAACCTCCAGGCCAAGGTGAATATAGGTTGTTTATGTTGATCATGTTCATACACTCTCTCATGGTCTCCATTTTGATTCATTAGTATTACAACTCTTCTTCCTTGTTTAGGGTAGTCTTTATTAACACATCCTACTAGAACTTTATTGTCACTGGTAATATGGACTGCTATAGGTACTAATGGTGACACATTATATAAGGGGTCTGTTAGTGTACCGGTATTACTACTGATTTGTTTTAGTCTTGTTCCCCCTATAGATATAAGTAGATCTTTTGATTGAGTAACAGCCATACCATAGACCTTGATATTAAAGCTAGATAGTATGTTGAGTTTGGTTCCTTCAGGTTTTACTCTCTGTAATACTGAATCTATGTAACTATATATCCACAGTGAATCATCATGACTATAAGACAAAACACTTATTTCAGACAGTTCAGTTTGATATTGTTTATTTATTTTCAGTTCTACACCAGTCTTTTCACACACATCTTTGATGTTAACTACTTGATGATTCTCTGTGTTTTTTAATTCTGGATGTACTTTTTCTTTGCAATGATTACACAGTAATTTACTACAGTCAATACACTTCCACTTTATTGATCTATCAGTATCACATATTCCACATTTAACTGGAACTTGACTTCTTATAACAGACCTAGAGAACGCCATTATTGTTAGATATACCTATACTATTTATTTGTGAAATTGAACTAATTAGGTGTTTTAAGTAAATCATACTACTTTCATAAATTATACGCATTGTTTGAAGATTTTAAGATTGAATAGTCAATATTTATATATATACTTCAAGTATAATTAACGGTTCTGTGACATAAACAATAGTTTCCATTGTTTAATTAAGATTTAAAATATATTTTTCTATTGTATTTATTCATTTTCCATTTGAACAATATCCTTTGATTTAGTGAATCAATTTTAGTTTTTCTTTTGTTAGGTTTTTTTTTATAGAGAAACATGAATTTAGAACTAACAACATGCATAAAGATTTTTTTTAAAAGTTGTGACTTAATTTTTATACAACTGCAAAAAAAATTGCAGTCATATATTGATATAACATCATTGTCGTCAGAAGATACTTAGTTTCTGAACAATAACTTTAGTTTAAGTGAATGGATCTCTATGAAATTTAAACACAATGTTAGAAACCACAAAAGGAAGGTTATGATTGATTTTAGGGGTTATGGTCCCAACAGTTAAGGAATTAAGGGCCTAAAAAGGGCTCCAAATAAGCATTTTTCTAGTTTCCAGACAATCACTTGTGTGTAAGTGTATGGATCTTTCTGAAATGTTCCACAAGGTTCTAACAAAAAAAGGAAGGTTGGGATTGATTTTGGCGGTATGACCCTAACTGTTCAGGAATAAGAGGCCAAAAAGGGGTAAAATACAATACTTTCGTAATACTTTGTATAAATTGCTTGTTTCTTGACCAATTTCAATGGGGTTTTATTCTTGAATTCTTGGGGTTCTTTAATATGATGAATCTAACCATGTAATAATTTTTTGGATTTTGGACCCCGTTTTTAAATTGGTCCTCATTGAGGTCCAAAGGGTCTATAATTAAACATTGTTTGATTTCATCAAAAATTGAATTATTGGGGTGATTTGATGTGCTGAATCTAACCGTGTATTTAGATTTTAATTTTTGGTCTCGTTTTCAAATTGATCTACTTTAAGGACCAAAGGGTTAATTTTAAAAAAAATTGCATTCTTTGGATTCTTTGATATGCTGAATCTAAACATGTATTTAGATTTTTAATTATGGGCCCAGCTTTCAAGTTGGTCCAAATTGGTGTTCAAAATT
This sequence comes from Mytilus galloprovincialis, assembly GCF_965363235.1. Lineage (NCBI taxonomy): Eukaryota > Metazoa > Mollusca > Bivalvia > Mytilida > Mytilidae > Mytilus > Mytilus galloprovincialis. The sequence continues at coordinate 63,522,793 of NC_134841.1, read as the reverse complement.
AAACTTTGTTTGATTTCATAAAAAAATGAATTAATGGGGTCATTTTTATAAATTTTCTGTTTACAAAACTTTTGAATTTTTCGAAAAACTAAGGATTTTTTTACCCCAGGAGTAGATTACCTTAGCCGTATGTGGCACAACTTTTGGGAATTTTGGGTCCTCAATGCTCTTCAACTTTGTATTTGTTTGGCTTTTTAACTATTTTGATCTGAGCGTCACTGATGAGTCTTATGTAGACGAAACACGCGTCTGGCGTATAAAATTATAATCCTGGTACTATTGATATGCCGAATCTAACAGTGTATTTAATTTTTTATTTTTGGGTACTGTTTTCTATTTGGTCTACCTTAAGGTCCAAAGGGTCCAATATCAAACTTGGTGTAGTTTTAACAAAAATTGAATTTTTGGGGTTCTTGGATATGCCGAATCTAAACATTTATTTTGATTTTTTATTAGGGGGCCAGTTTTCAAGTTGGTTCAAAATTAAACTTTTGTTTGATTTCATCAAAAATTGAATTATTGGGGTGCTTTGATATGTCAAATCTAACCGTTAATAAAGATTTTTAATTTAGGGTATGGTCTTCATTAAGGTCCAAAGGGTCCAAGTTCAAACTTTGTTTGATTTCAACAAAAATTGAATACATGGGGTTCTTTGATATGCTGAATTTAACCATGTATTTAGAGTTTTTTTCAAATTGGTTGACATTAAGGTCAAAAGGGTCCAAAATTTAAGTTTGTTTAATTTCATCAAAAATTGAACTTGAGGTGTTTTGATATGCTGAATCTAACCATGTGTTTAGATTTTGGATATGGGACCATTATAGGTAAATGTCCAATTTAAAAAATTTGAGTTCTTAGACCACATTCATTCTCTGTCAGAAACCTATGATGTGTCAAATATTTAATCACAATCTAAATTCAGAACTGTTTCTAGCTTGACTGTTGTGTCCATACTTGGCCTTAACTGTTCAGGGTTCAACTCTGCAGTCGTATCAAGCTGTGCCCTGTGGAGCATTTTTTTTTTTTTGCTTTCCATTCTTATTTAAAGGAAGTTCTCAGAAATGTTAATAAATATGTTCAATTGTCATTTGTTCCATGTTTGCATTGTGTTCTGATTCTTTGTAAATATTTTTAGGGTAAACTAATTTATGTTTGATGTGATGTTGTTCTAATCTATTTTAATTGTCTGTTGTTTATACTTTATCTTTTCTTTGGTAATCTGTTATGTAATAGGGAAATGTGTGTTAACACCTGTGTAAACATCAAACCACATACCTTCTTGCAAATTTCTTGACCTGACAATTAAAACCATCCTGATGTAACTTTCTGCCCTATATTTCAACTTTTGCAAAATCCTCAAAGTCACACATAATGAGTTCATAGTAATTTAAATAATTTGATTACCCCTGATTTTTCTCAGAACTCACCATTTGAACTTATGATATGTTAAATTATGGATTTAGTGCTTACGTCAACATTATTATCATCCTAATTTTTCCTGTTATAACCTATCTTGTAAATAAACTCCTGTGAAATATTGTGTAGCAATGCCATTGGTATCCATGTTTGAATTAATCATACATCATAATTGAATTAAAACTTTTATTTTTTGTATAAACATCACTTATAATTTGGCACTCAGCTAAAAAAAAAATTTTTGCTCCATGCCTAAACCAAGAGCCTAGCTATGTGCATACTGAAAAGTTAGGCAAAGTAGAGACCCCATGCTTGACATCACACCAATCTAATTTGAACGATGGTTCAAAATAAATGCGTGAGGTTATCAGGAAGCCTAGAGGTTATCATGCCTATGAGGCTATGAGGAAGCCTGTAAGGAGGCTATGAGGAAGCCTGTAAGGAGGGTATGAGGAAGTCTGTAAGGAGGCTATGAGGAAGCCTGTAAGGAGGCTATGAGGAAGCCTGTAAGGAGGGTATGAGGAAGCCTAGTTGTGTTGATGTTGAATTGGTGTTGGAATGAATTGGTATGAAATTTGACAGTTTATCCCCAGAAATTCTTTGGGATGAGACAAATTTTTGAAACAACCAGTAATAAAATTTCATAGATGAAATCTATAAACCGTGCTGAGATTGATTCCCCTGTCATAGAAATATTGAAGGTGAAAGGAGGGGTTGGTGGGAGGCAAGTTTTTTTTAGCTTAAACACTATTAGAGCAGAGATTAGTCTTATAACTGCTTAATCTGCATTTGAATAAGTGGATACTCAAGGCAGCATACACAGGTTTTTAATACACAACTTCTTAATGGGAAAAACCTAAAAATAATGACTACTGAGTTTAATGGAAATCAAACTATGTATAAACATAACTTATATAACTTATAAAGTACCTAATAACTCAAAATATTATAAGCAAAGATTTTTCTTCAGCTGTGTAAAATCTACACAAATATTCTACAATGATTTTTTTGCCATTTATTTTATTTATATAGGGTTCAAGGTCAGATTTGAAAGTTGACAGAATTAAAGTGTAAAATGAAAATAATTCAGTATAGTTTTTTCAAATCTACTCTTTAGGAAAAAAACAAGTTTACAATAGATTTATATAAATTCTTTGTTTCCCTGTAAGCATTTTGCATACAAAAACACTTAATTTTAACCAGTATAAACATATTTATATTATAGGAGTGTTAATGATGAGATGTATAATGTAGCCTGTAACCTGGCAGAGAGATATGGTATACCATTGTGGGAGCTCTACATGTCACATCTTGAGTTCTTATTTGATAGTGGGTAAGTATTATTGATTCTTACGGAAATTATCATGTTAACAGGACATCTAACAATGTTTTATTTCCATTAAAAATGTTCAACTACAAAATGATTAGGAGCAAATATGCATTTTTAATTGTCGTCTGCAATTTGCATTTAAAAATGGGTGAAAGATACCAAAGGGTAAAAAAAATTACTGACAACATTATAGCGGAGAAAGCAATTGATATCCTCAAGTATGAAAAATCAACAACTGTCCATAACATAATACACAAAAAAGTAAAGACTGAGGAATAAATACTGTCTTTTATTTTTGAATTTACAATGAACCAGATATGATGAACTGATTAACTCGCTTTACTTATTATTAGAAATTTGTACATATATACACAGATATTTTTTATACACCCATTTTTTAAGGCATTCAAATGGATAAAACCAGAGGATTCAGAAAATCTGACAAAAATTTCAAAACATGACAAGCGAACATCCTTAACAAGATGTAGTTTGTCATACCATTGTTTGTCTGTCCATTCATCCATCCTGAACATGTTGGATAATAACTCAAAAAGGTTTAAACCAATTTTTATGACAATTAGTGTCTGGTTCATATCTATTAAAATAACGTCGCTGGGCTTCCAAAATGTTGTAAATTACAAATTTTTCAAGAAAAAATATCTCACAAACAGGCTTTGAAAATTTTGACAAAATGCATGCTTCCAAAATGTCATATGTGAACTTGAACATTTTTGTAAATGGCAGTGAAATAAAAACTTTGACATTTCTGGATATCCGAAAACTTTTCAGAAATAAAGAAATGTATAATTATTTTATTCTCAAAGCCCTTGTTTTCAAGTTTTCATACAACATTTTGGAAGTAAACTTTACAAACTACTCACATTGGCAATTTTGTAATATGTCTTATTTCAAACATTTTGATTGGTCTAACTGTATGCTATTTTGCAATACCAAAGATTTCGTCCCGCCCAGACTATTGGTGTCAAAAAGTATTTTTAGCCAAAAAAGTCATATACAACATTTTGGAAGCCCAGCGACAATAAGCTCCCTTTTATATATTTTTTTTTTTTAATTTCAAATTTACTCAAATTTCTGATACGACATTGAGGACTAATGAACCTTTATTTGTTAAAAAAGCGACTGCTGTATCATGGGCTCATGGTACAGCTCTTCATTCCCCCTACATAACAATTCTAGAAGAGACAAAAATTATCAACATTATTTCATCTTTACAAAAATATTAACGGTTAATTTATAATCTCTGCTTGATATTAATATTTTCAGTCTTGCTATAGAAGAAATAGAGGAGAGAGTGAAGAATAAGAATATTGTTCCAACCTTGATAAGTCAGCCTGAAGCCTTTGCTGAGAGAATGAGGACCAGTATTTACCCTGACCTGGACGGTACAGATCATACCACTTTAATATATTACTTCACTCTACTGGCTGGAGTGGGCGATGTAAAACAGGGAGGAATTACAGCTGACAATCATCTGAAGCTGCTGAAAAAACTCAAAGGGGTTGCTATAGGTAAGTTTGAAAGGACTGATAATTATCTTGGTATATTTTGGATTTATTATTTTTCGTGTGGTACCAATTTTTGGTTATTTTGTGGGTATTAAGAAACACTGAATTTTAAAAGTTTCAAAGAAGTATAAATTGAATGTTGCCTTTTATTCAAACTTTTAAAAAACCCATGAAATGAAATATCTATAGATATACCTTTTTTCCATAATCTTTGAAAAGAAGTACTCAAACTGTGAAGATAAATGAATCTAAAGTGTTCAGTAGAAATATTTTGAATTGCACCTTTTAATTTCCAGAGATAATAGCACAGGGATTTCTTAATATATGAATTCAATAGTATATGATATAAGATAAAAAAATTAATTTAAGAATAGAAATAAAATGTTTTAATGGCAAACATTTTTTCGTTTTGTAGGTTTGGATTGTAAACAATTAATGAATGGTTTAAGCAGTCCAGTTCAATATATAATCCCTGTTCTGACCCCTACCAATGTGACAGCCATTGCTAAATTGGCAAATAAAATACCTGATGGAGTAAGTTATATTTACATTCAAGCATTTGAGAAAGCTATAGTTAAATTGGACAACACTATGTTTTTTTTTTATGCCCCACTTATGGGCATTATGTTTTCTGGTCTGTGCGTTCGTTCTTTCATTGTTCATTAGTTCATTCGTTCGTTCGTTCGTTCATTCATTCGTTCGTTCGTTCGTCCGTTGTCTCACCTCAGGTTAAAGTTTTTGGGCAAGGTAGTTTTTGACGGAGTTAAAGTCCAATCCACTTGAAACTTGATTTGAGTTTTTACCCCATTGTCACGTTCCACTGAACATAAAAAATGATAGTGCAGATGGGGCTTCCGTGTACTGGGGTCACATTCTTGTTTGTAAAATCACAAACAAGGTTGCAGATGTAGAACAATACAACTATTGCACTATGCACTTACCCCAACAATTTTATATTTCTTATTTTGAAAACAGGATACATGCTGTTATAGCTAATGCAAATCAATTGCTAAATTGACTCGAAATAATTGATAACATTTCCATGAAGTCAACCATACTAATTGAATATGATTAATATTTCCATATAGTTAATTTTTAATTCTTGCAGTTTTGCACACCTTAAGATAAAAATGAAAAAGAGGGTTTTAAAACAATGATTACATTGAAAAATGTGTTAATTTCCTACTTACATGTATTACGTTCTGAAAAATGATTCTATATTATAAATGATTATATATTGTATGATTATATATATGTGTTAATTTCCTACTTACATGTATTACGTTCTGAAAAATGATTATATCTTTTACCTATAATTTTCAGACTGGTGGATTTTTACATCCCAGTGTAGTACATTGTGCTTTGGCTGTCAAACAATTCTGGAGTACAGATACAAAGAAAGTACCAGATTCAACTGTAAGTGCTGAAAATGATAGCAATCCCAATTACTTCAGCTGTAAATCACATTGTTTATTTATGATATATACATTTTTAAAGCATCATAAATCTGTGTTTGTAAAACTGATATGTGTAATGCATAGGAACTAAGCACAGAATACATGAATATCAATAATATATTAAAAAAATTTTAGCAAAATATTGGACAGAACAAGTATGGTATAGACCACACAAACAACTACCTACCAGACTCCTCTGAAAAAAGAAACGAGTTCGGATAGCCGTACTTGTGGTGAGGTTAAACCGCTTTTATGTGCACCTTTACCTATCTATACCACAAGTCATAAGAATAAAACACCAAATAAACATGCCAAGAATTCATTAACAATGTAGAATCTTATATCCAATGTATGGTGTTGTTTTACAATAAAAACTATACTTGTCTCAAGTTTGGGAATATGGTATCTTTTATTCTTATTCAATGCAGTGGTAGAATCTATACTTATATATAATATTCCATTCTCAATTTTATTTTACATTTCTGAAGTTCTAGGATTCTGTATATTTCAGGCTGCCCGGGTACATAGATATGAAGGTAGTGGGGAATCATTACAGAAGTTACTACCAGTTGATGTTATCAACTTTATTGATGAGATTGTTTTCTCAGAACAGTCAAGGTTAAAGGTAGGTTTTAATTTTTAATTAAAAATCAACTAAATAAGACAGAATCAATCTTTACAGTGCCATTCAGGTATATGTGAGTTATGTATGCCCTCAATAAAAGTGATTGGAATGTTTTACTGGATTGATGAAGATATTGTATATTATTGTCATAGCAAAGTCTTTTTGTTGGAGATTCAAAATGTATAAATGGAGATGTGGTGATATCTGTCAATAAGAAAGCAACATGTCAACACACTAAAAAAATGCCTATTACTTTAATTGTTCTCGAGTTATGCCTCTTTATTACTGAATAATTTCTCTCACTGTTGTATGAACTGAAGGAATGTTTCATTTCTATGCTCAAAAACTTGAGTAAATTGACTCTCCAGCTGGGGCTATCTGATTCCCATGAAAAAAATCTTTTATTTATAATATTTTTTACGATCTCATGTTTCATCATTCAAAATTATTTTGACATGTTTCCATTATGATCTTGAGACCCGTTTTTTTCTATAACCATATATCATACTTGAAACATTACTATTTTCAGCTAGAGGTTGAATGTAGACAAGAAATAGTAAAAAGAACTTTAAAATTTACTAAACAACATGGTGGAAAGAAGAAAAAGCAAGATGATTCGGGGTAGGTTTGACAGATGCAAATGATAGATATAATCATAAGGATATTCATTATCTAACAAAAGTTGGAGGAGGTAATTGTGCTGATAAAGGGTATATTAAGTTTATAGTCCAACAACTGGGTACAACTGATTGCCTCATGACGCTTCCTAGAAAAAACACAATCTCTTTTGCAGATTATTGTAAAAGAAAAATTGTTTGAAACAAATCGTCTTAAATAATAAGAGAAACATTTCTACACTGTATTAAGGTGACACATTATTTGCCCAATCTGGACAAAATTTAATTGTCTCATGAAGATTCACACTCAATGCAGTGGTAGAATCTAAATATAGAATGTTATTAAAAGAGAAACAAAGCCATGTCAAAAAAGTAACGTGACCAAAAGACAAGAAACAGTACACAAAACATAGCAAACTTAGAAACTGAGCAACACAAACTAAAGTACATTCAAATGGTGCTGGAATAATGTATTATTTTCTATCTAGATGCAGGATAAGTTGGGAGGATGCTGCCAACACTCTACAGCAATACCTGAATCACATAGAGAATTTAAATCACGAAAGTTTTAAATCGTTGTCAATGTCTGGTGATGATATGTTGGTGGAGTATGCTGCCAAGTTTGATTTGTCAAAGGGAGATAATTTGCAGGTAAGTTGGATTTATGTACATTTTTATGCCCAACCTACGATTGTAAAGGGGCATTATGTTTTCTGGTTTGTGCGTCCGTCTGTTCATTTGTCTGTTCGTTCGCCCGTTCGTCCGTCTGTTCCGTTCCAGGTTAAGGTTTTTGGTCAAGGTAGTTTTTGATGAAGCTGAAGTCTAATCAACTTGAAACTTAGTACACATGTTGCTAATGATATGATCTTTCTAATTTTTAAGCCAAATTAGTCTTTTGACCCTAATTTCACGGTTCACTGAACATAGAAAATAAAGTGCGAGTTTCAGGTTAAAGTTTTTGGTCAAGGTAGTTTTTGAAGTCCAATCATCTTGAAACTTAGTACACATGTTCCCTATGGTATGATCTTTCTGATTTTAATTCCAAATGAGATTTTTATGCCCCACCTACGACAGTAGAGGGGCATTATGTTTTCTGGTCTGTGCCTCTGTTCATTCGTCCGTTCGTTTGTCCCACTTCAGGTTAAAGTTTTTGGTCAAGGTAGTTTTTGATGAAGTTGAAGTCCAATCCACTTGAAACTAAGTACACATGTTCCCCATGATATGATCTTTCTAATTTTAATGCCAAATTATAGTTTTGACCCAAATTTCATGGTCAACTGAACATAGAAAATGAAAGTGCGAAGTTCAGGTTAAAGTTTTTGGTCAAGGTAGTTTTTGATGAAGTTAAAGTCACATCTACTTGAAACTTAGTACACATGTTCCCTATGATATGATCTTTCTAATTTTAATTCCAAATTAAAGTTTTGACCCCAATTTCACGGTCCACTGAACATGGAAAATTATAGTGCGAGTTGGGCATCTGTGTACTATGGACACATTCTTGTTTACCCAATTTCATGGTCTATTGAACATGGAAAATGATAGTGCAAGTGGGGCATCTGTGTACTTTGGACACATTCTTGTTTTAGATATTTAACTGAGCAGGGCCCTGTGTCCTCCCCAGGGCCATAAAGCAATGTGGTACCCTGGTGATTTTATTATAGAAAGTATAAGGGCCATGGTGTCATATTTTTGTAAAACCAGGGTGCTATTTGAAAATTCTGGGGAGAACACTGGGCCCCTAATTCATCCTGAAATAGTTAAATGACAAAGTTTGACAGTGAGCTTGTTGGCTCTTTTTACAAACAATATCCATTTGTCTAATATGATTGAAATGTTTAGATGCAGAAGTTATACTGTGATATGATAGAGAATGGCTATACTGTGGAGCTCATAGAAGACATTATGGAAGTGTTTCCAGTGTCACCATGGACACCACATACAGCATTGAAGGAAGCTGTTGGTCACCTGATACAGTTACTAAGGTAAATATATCATCACCATGGACACCACATACAGCATTGAAGGAAGCTGTTGGTCACCTGATACAGTTACTAAGGTAAATATATCATCACCATGGACACCACATACAGCATTGAAGGAAGCTGTTAGTCACATGATATAGTTAATAAGGTAAATATATCATCACCATGGACACCACATACAGCATAAAAGGAAGCTGTTGGTCACATGATACAGTTACTAAGGTATTTAAATATTTAATGATGCAACAAACGAAATATTCAAGGTATCTGTTAGTCACATACAGCTTCTTAGGTTAGAAAAGTGTAACTATGGATACCGCAGACATACCAAACAACAGCTGACTATTTGAACAGTACATTCCGGTTATTTGCCGAGCCTATTTGTCAGAAGAAATTATGCAATAAAGCGGAGTATGCTTATATCCGAAATGCCAAAATACGGAGTCAAATAACATCGATAGTGCAAATCAGTAAAGGAAATCCTGAAGAAAGATGAACGTCCATAATCCACTTACAACATATTGAATGATTATTTATTCTAATAAAAGTTATTTGTCTAGTGTCATGCATTTTATTTCATGGTTATTCTTTCAATAAAGTTTATAAACACATTTAGTTTTAGTTTATTTATGTACCGACTTTTCCTTTACCTGAGATACGAAAATAAAATTGTTCTAAAAATAGTTTTGTTTCTATGACCCGTATGTACAAATTATATTGTTTTGCTTTGATTAAAACAAACTGTTGAACAATGCTACACAGTTTATAATCATTGGATACAATAAATGTGTAATGAACTGCCTTTAATATGCAGTATTTACCGATTGCACAGTGATGTCACACTGTTACTTTAACCTCGTTAGTTTCGCTTATGCAAAGCAGTTAACAGGTAATGGGGCCCTGCACAGGTTATTTGCTGGACACGAGTGTTGAAAGTGAGAAAATATAATAATTTTAAGTGAATGTTCTTTACAAAAAATATAAAAAATGAAAGATTGATGTATGAAATTCCTCAACCATATATAAATGCCCTGTAATATTTAACATAAATGTAGATTACCCCTAGCCAAATTACGAGATTGCACATTGGATAATGATCGATAATTAGCAGGCGTTATTGTTTTAAAAAGACACCCAAAGTGTAATCTATGAACAATGTTTGAAATGCAATCAATAATTAACACCTTTTGAGATAGAAGATCATAGAATGGTTGTGTTTTTACAACAATCAGCTGATTGACATTTTTATGACCTCGAGGCTTAAAACAGAATATGGGAAACTTTACCTGTGTACACATCGAGGCCTTTTTTATAATCATATAAACACGAAAGAAACTGTACTTGTATACAGTTATTTATATAGTTTTGTATCACCATACATCTAAGGGGCAAAATAAATGGACAATTCAGTCACTTATATTAGAGAAAAATAGTGTTATCATGGACACCACAAACAATTTTTACAACTTAGTCAATGAGACAGCATCCAAATGATACTAACATACTAAATTATCTACAATTGCATCAATTGTATGGTGAACTTTATTTAAAAACATTATTTGAATTAGTTGAAATGTGATTTTTAATTACAGAGACCCAGATGAATTGGACAAAAAACAGATTCTTGCCAGACTTGAGAAAGTTGTACTTAATGTTGAAGAGCATCAAAATCAAGGGTAAGGCTAATACTTGTACTATTTGAATGAGTGTCTGTAAATAAAGCATGTTGCCCATTGTATTAGAACAGAAATGATAATCTTGAAATAAAATTATTTAAAATTGAATTCACAGAATCAAGACTTTTTTTTCATTAATAAAAAATCTAAAAATGTATAAAGATATGGAAACTAATTATAAAATTGTACTGTGTATTCATTATCATATGTAGGTCAATAATTTCATGGATTTTTAGGTAACACATGAACTTAGTATTCAAGTATTCAACAAAACATGGATACTGGTAATATAAAAAATATAACAAACCAAAGAAATCGAGAAGCTTTGAAAATACAGTCTTCTTCAATCCATATAAATAAATGAATCCCCAATACTAAGTACATGTATACATAAAAATTCATGATGTTACAGTGTTATAAATCTGGGCAAAATGATATCAAAATCAATTCTGGATTCATCTTTGATTCAGAAGATATGCCAATCGTCCATTTCTCTTATAGTGGCTTAATATTTTTCAACAAACATAAGTATAAAGAACCTCTTTTAATAGTAAAATAAGGATGACTATTTCTGTCAAGAAAACTTCTGAGATTGACATATGCAATGGTTAAAGTGAGAGTTTTTACCAAGAAGTATTTTTTTGTTCCATGTTTTATAGTGGTCTACTGTTTATATTTCAGTGGTAACCTGGTCTCCTCACAAGATGTTATGGTTTTATTGAGACCATTTTGTTCAGATGACAGGGTAGCAGTTCAACCAAGACTGGATGTCTTACATATGGTGGAAAAGGTATTTTTTGAAACAGTTAATTCATTTTTGTCGAGCCATCGACTTTAGTCGAAAAAGCGAGACTAAGCGATCCTACATTCCGTCGGCGTCGTCGGCGGCGTCAACAAATATTCACTCTGTGGTTAAAGTTTTTGAAATTTTAATAACTTTCTTAAAATACACTGGATTTCTACCAAACTTTGACAGAAGCTTGTTTATGATCATAAGATAGTATCCAGAAGTAAATTTTGTAAAAATAAAATTCCATATTTTCCGTATTTTACTATAAATGGACTTAGTTTTTTCTGCAGGGAAACAAAACATTCACTCTGTGGTTAAAGTTTTTAGAATTTTAATAACTTTCTCCAACTATCCTGGGTTTGTACCAAACTTGGACAGAAGCTTGTTTATGATCATAAGATAGTATCCAGAAGTAAATTTTGTAAAAATAAAATTCCATTTTTTCCATATTTTACTATATAAATGGACTTAGTTTTTTCTGCGGGGAAACAAAACATTCACTCTGTGGTTAAAATTTTTAGAATTTTAATAACTTTCTTAAACTATCCTGGGTTTGTACCAAACTTGGACAGAAGCTTGTTTATGATCATAAGATAGTATCCAGAAGTAAATTTTGTAAATAAATAAATTTTTTTTTTCCATATTTTACTTTTAAATGTACTTAGTTTTTCTGCGGGGAACCATTACATTCACTCTGTGGTTAAAGTTTTTAAAATTTTAATAACTTTCTTAAACTATCGTGGGTTTGTACCAAACATGGACAGAAGCTTATTTATGATCATAAGATTGTATCCAGAAGTAAAGTTTGTAAAAAGATTACTCAGTTTTTTCTGTAATTTACTTTTAAATGGACTTAGATTTTCTTACAATCATAAATAGTAACAAGAGGAATATTTTTATTTATTTTTTTCCTCATTGTTGTTGAGCCTGCGATTTACAGCAAAAATAGGCGAGAAACTGGGTTCCGTGGAACCCTTATAAATTTTATGTTAATTAATCTTCTTTTTCAATTTTTTGATCCAGACAAGAACACATTATTTGAAATGAAAATAGCTGTATTTGTTTAGTAAACATATTATTACCATCAGTGGACAGCTGCATTGTATAGTGAATTATAAAGAGATTACTTGATTATTATATTATACCCCCGCTTTAAAAAAGAGGGGGTATACTGTTTTACCTCTGTCTGTCAGTCAGTCCATCCCATGAAACTTTCGTCACATTTTTCTCAGGAACTACACATCCACCCTTTCTGTAATTTGGTATCAACATTTATATATGTCAGCCATACCGTGTGATGCGTTTTCAGATTCATCATTCATCGACTTCCTGTTTACCAAACACTTGTATGATTTTACACATGATAGCCAAGTTGAAAATTTTCGTCACATTTTTCTCAGGAACTGCAATACAAGGATTTCTGAAATTTGGTATCAACATTTATATATGTCAGCCATACTGTGTGATGCGTTTTCAGATTCATCATTCATCGACTTCCTGTTTACCGAACACTTGTATGATTTTACACATGATAGCCAAGTTGAAAATTTTTGTCACATTTTCTCAGGAACTACAATACAAGGATTTCTGAAATTTGGTTTCAGGATTTATATAAGTCAGCTATACTGTGTGATGCGTTTTCAGATTCATCACTCGACAACTTCCTGTTTACCGAACACTTGTATGATTTTACACATGATAGCCAAGTTGAAAATTTTTGTCACATTTTTCTCAGGAACTACAATACAAGGATTTCTGAAATTTGGTTTCAGGATTTATATAAGTCAGTTATACCATGTGATGTGTTTTCAGATTCATCACTCGACAACTTCCTTTTTACCGAACACTTGCATATTTTTACACTATTAATATTATCCACTTGCGGCGGGGGTATCATCAGTGACCAATAGCTCGCAGTTTCACTTGTTATTTCATTAATGTCCTGTGGCTAAAAAAATTATCTTAGCAAAGATCTCTAAAAACTAGGCGGTAAGCATAAAGGTTTCTACACAAGTTAAGTAACTTTTGTTATTGTTCAAAAAGAGAAATGGATCAGACAAAAGTTTGCAAAATAAGTAACATTTTGTCCAATAAAATTGAGAAAGGAAATGGTGAATATGTCAAAGCGACAACCACACGACCATATAGCAAACAACAACCGAAGGCAACCAATGGGTCTTCAATGTAGCGAGAATTCCCGCACCCGTAGGTGTCCTTCAGCTGGCCCCTAAAAATATGCATAATAGTACAGTGATAATGGACGTCATACTAAACTCTGAATTATACACAAGAAACTAAAATTTAAAATCATACAAGACTAACAAAGGCCAGAGGCTCCTGACTTGGGACAGGCGCAAAATTGCGGCGGGGTTAAACATGTTTATGAGATCTCAACCCTCCCCCTACACATGCATAATACATGCATTACTATACACATAAATGAATATACTGATTCTTCAGCTACAGTTGTGGGAAAGGATTTTTAGAAGCCTTTTTTATAGCAACAGTATTTAATATCCATGTCACAGTAGGATACTTTTTTTTTCTAGAGTTTCCAGTTAAGTGAGGAAGATTTAGTATTGTTGACATTATACAGAACTGAGGCTGTTGTCAAGGCAACATGGTCTGATATACAGGTATGTTATAAGGAGTTAAAAGTGCATGTAATTGTTTATCATATCTCCACCACATTAGCATTGAGGTTGACAATGACCACCTTAAGGATGTACTTAGGTGAAATATAAAATAATCAAGAAATTTAAATTGATACTCCATTTTGAAAGAGCACCAGTTAAGGAACAAAATAAGCTAAAAATATTGATAGGTAATGGACCTACTTTTCGAGATATTTGAGTTTTAAAAAAAGGCGGGGAAAAAAATTAAGAAATTGCTTAAATTTTGGAAAATGGCCTTTTATGACCTATTGAAGACTATTATACAGAGAAAAATGGGTGTTATAGGGCAATATATTTTACCCTGTATTGATTGAAAAATACCAAGGAGTCCGAACATTTTACACCAATTTCCAAAACCTCACCTAAGTACATCCTTAAGATAAATCTATAATTTAGAAAGATAACACTATTTTTTTGTAGACTGCATTCAGTCTTCAAAATTTCTAACCTTCTGCAAAAATGCATGTTGTAGAGCATTAATTTGCAGAAAGAAGACACTTGTTTTAGACTCAATTCATTATTCTGAATTATCTATACTACTGATACATAATTAATTGTCAGTATTCTGAGAAAGGCAACATTTTACAAAAAAAACAAAACAACAAACAACAAAGCATTTCTCAAATAGGTAATCACTGCACTTGTATCCCACCATGGTATAAGTGGCATTATGATGTAGGAAGGAAAAATGTAACAAGTTTAGCAAGACATAGTGGGATCATGACAACAACAACTTCAGTCAAGTATGATACATGAATGGGATTTTGTTTAATTCATATTAGAACATAATCAATATTGAACCAGTATTTTGAAATTTTCCACTAAATGTGAGTTTCATACTTACCCAAATTGTTTTTTTAGATAGAGTTGAATTTTCAGTATGCTTATCATTTTTAAATAAGACAGATTGCATGTTACATATTTGGTTATGAATTTTGTTGTATTGTTTTAACATTTAAAAAACTACAACACTAGCTAAAGACTTATTTATTTTTTCTTTGAAGCTAAAAGAAAGTGATATAAATACAGACAAGGCAAGGCACCAGCTGTTTTTACAGTTGTTGTCCCAGAGTACTAATTACAATCATTTTAATGCTATTTGTGACTTACTACAACTATGGCCTCAACTTAAAGCTGCAAGTAGCAGGTAAGTGCAATAGTGCTCTTCACAGTTAGTTCGGCCATATTGGGTATTTGATAGGGGGCAGATTTTTTAGAAAGAGGTGAATTGTATGAAAGAATGGGAAATCCTGTATGTGTTTCTAAGCAACTGCTCTGTTTTAATGATGTTTTCTCTTATTTTTTCACACTATTTTTACCTCCATTATTAAAATATGCCCCCTATCCAATATGGTCAAACTAACCGTGAAGAGCCCTATTAAATAGATGCAATATAATGCTGTTTATTATGTAATCAATCCTTAAGCTATAAATACAAATATTGACAGACTTTTATTTAAGTCTACAAGTAGGACTATTTAACTATCCCCAGCATCTAGTAATTAAGAAAGGATTTCGGGCATCCATCCATGACACGAAATCAATACATTAACAAGGGAAAAAATGCAAAAAACAAAAGAACAATGCTTTTATTGCTGTTCTTCATCTCAAATTTTTGAAACATGACAAAAACTGTCATCTCACTGCAAGTTCAAGACACATACAACTCTGTAGCCTGTTCTTAAAAACAAGAACAAAACAAACCACCATTTATTTACTGTCAATGCAGACATATTTGGAATGTTTTCATTTCTGTAAAATTTCAATGAGACTGGTTTCACAATTACAAAAAATCTGATAGCATCATTTGTATCCAACATTTTCCTAAAATATTATTACATAGCAATTTTTCGTCATTTTCAACAATTTTTTTAATTAAATGTACACTATAAATGCACTCATGAATTTCTGAATTTACAGTAGTTGTGCACTTTTTAAAAAAATTGTAGTTTACCTGAAACAATGAAATACATGCAAATTAATATCCTGTGAATATTTATGAATCCAAATTATGTTAATTTTGGGTGTTTATCTCCTTTGGCATGATTGATGTTGTATATATACACAGCTACTTTTGCATAGGTACTATTTTTGTACTCAAAACTTGTAGTACTGGAAAACTACTTTTAATATTCAGTACTATTTTGTTACTCTCAAATTATTGTAATATTTAGGTACCTGTATTTTACAGTACTTTATTTGTACTTGAAATTAAGGTACTACAGATTTTTTGTTACTACTGTTACATTTTCAGCATTTTGAAAGTTTTTCTATTTCAAATCTCTCAAAGTTATGATTTTCAAACATGGAATTTTGTATTATATCTGTACCAAAATATTTAGTACAAATCAAGTACTGTAAAATACAAGTACCTAAATATAACAATAGTTTTAGAGTAAAGAAATAGTACTAAATATTAAAAGTAAATTTCCAGTACTGCATTTTTTAGTACAGAAATAGTACATATGCAAAAGTAGCTGTGTAAGGTTAACTGAAAATTTACTTGCATATCTTCATTTCAGTGACCAAGAACAAAATGTTTGGGTAAACATATTTTGTGCTATGATAAACACCTCAGATTCTAAGACTGTATCATTGGTGGTTACAAAGTACAGAAGTATTAGTGATACTGTCAGTCTGGGTATTAAGGTATGTGTTTAAGTTCAAAAGTCTTGAAAAAACTGTTTTAATTAAAAGACTATCACTGCTGTATAATACTGATATTTCTATAAAGAGCAAGTGTCTAAAAATCTGTTTTGAATTAATCCAATTTAGAATACCTCAGCATTTTGCCATGTCAGTAACTTTTATAGCTTATACAATATAAGGAATGCTTATTGTTGAAGGCTATACAGTGCCTAATAGTTGTCACATCTTTTGACTTTATTAAACAGTCTTACCTCCCTTTATGAAAAAAACTGTTCATGCGACCCTTTGTTGCTTAATAGTCATTTTAACCAAGGTTTGCATAAATAGCAGGTGTCTTTGACCCATCTTATGCACCAGGTCTTGTTACCTTGACCAGTAACTTCTTATATCTAAGAGATTTGAATGTGGGTAAATTCTAAGGGAGTTACAAATAAGAAATAAATGATTTATGACTACATTTTAAGTGCTGTAAAAAGTACAGGTTATTCCAAAAGATATAATCAAGTGACTTTTAGATTCTATAAAATGAAAAATTTAAACATGTTTTATACTTTTTCAGTGTGTAAGACATGTGTATGACAAGATGATAGAGAAAAAATACACAATAGAAGGAGTGAAGTTTGTTTTATTGTCTACACATAAAGACATGTTGTCTGCTGCAATCACAGAACTAGCAGCTCTTGATGAGGTAAATTATAAATATTTCATTGACACTTGTCCAAACATCATTTCTATTTGGGTGAAAGGATCTGAACCCATCCAGCTTTTATGTTTTTGGCTTGTATTACTCAATTTTTTCACTCCTTGTCTCTTGTGAACGATTGTGATCATGAAAATGGTCCTTAAACATGATTGTGTGAAAATCTCTACAAACAATTGGACAGCTCCTGATTTTGTCTTTTCCATGATCAGCAATAACTATCATATGCCTTATGTAAATAACTCAAAGTTGACAAAAACATTAACAATCAACTGGTTTTTGGGCACTCCTTTATTCACCATGGAGATTTTTAAATCTGCTGCTGTTTTTTCATCTCAAATATTTTCAAAAAGCATGAAACAGCTTACTATTACAAATCACATAAAAAAAAATGAGACAATTTTTTGGTAATGGTATCATTTAGAGTATCCTTATGATATCAAACAAAGAAGATAGCAAGTATACACAGTTAGCATTTTATTTGGCTAAATAAAATTTGTGTGTATTTATTTTATATTATTGTTTTATTTAAGGCAAAAGATGATGAAGAGTTGTTTGACCTCCTGTTAAAGAGAAGTCTTCTGCCACAAATTGTTTATTCAGTTTATTACAAACCTGTGATTTGTTATCTGTTAGCCAATCAGAATGTGGAAGAACAATCACATGACTATATGTTGTTGAAAACAGTAGCCAATCAGCTGAATGACAATGGATTTAAAGCAGAGGCTGGTTCTTTAATGTTGCAGTCTAGATCAGCTCATTCAATGCTACAGACTTTTGGTTCTGCTTTGGGAGTGGTAGGGAAGTGGCTCAAACATTAATGTTGTATTAAGTTTATGATCAATAAATATGCTCAAGATTATTCTTTTTTCAATTGTTTCTGAAAAAAGAGCTCATTTTATCGTGTTACCTAAAGGAATAGTCAAAGGTAAGACATATGCTTGCTGTTTCTTGCAGCATCAACAATTTGAAAAGTTTGCAATAAGGTCAGTTATAGGGCTACTATGATTTATAGTATGCAGTTGGTTTAGCACTGATACATTTGATTTCCATGAAGATTATTTGGCTTTGCCCCCTCAATCATGGCCCATTGACTTATTGTCTTCAAAACTTTTGCATAGTCTATATGTTATTAACATTTGTGATAAGGTCAGTTTTAGATGAACCTCTACTTGAAAGTCATTTTCCTGTTGTATGCTGTTAAATGGGCACTAGCACATCTCATTTCCATGGAGATTTTCTGGCCCCATTTCTTCAATTGTTGTTCTTTGACTTTCAAACTCTTGGGTATTTTTCTTTACATTTTACCTATGGTGTCTGTTTGTTATGTTCACAAATCTTTGTCAATATAATAGAATTTGATGTGACTGTCATACAAGTGAGAGGTTAAGCTAGCTAGCAAACCAGGTTTAATCCACCATATTCTGCACAAGAAAATGCCTGTACCAAGTCAAGAATATGATATTAATTATCCATTTGTTTGATGTGTTTGGGCTTTTGACTTTGCCATTTGATTAGGGACTTTCTATTTTGATAGAAACCACTATTGTTTGTCAGATATTTGGTATACAGTTGTATTAACATTGGCATATCTTTTTCAATGCAGATTATTTGTACCTGCCCCTTCAGTAATAATTATATTTACTACCTCAATGTTCCTGTGGTAGCCTGTTGCTTCCAGTCCAGGAGATCACAGGTTCAAAGCCCCACTGAGTCAAACCTAGCTCTTGAAAATTGTTATTTGCTGCATCTCTGATAAACAAGTGGCATTAAGGACTTAGAGCAAAGACTCAGGTGGGACAATATCCCTAATGCACCTTGAAATGAGGAACTCAAAAGTCATGTGTAAACAAAAAATTTCTGTGTAGTGATATTTGACACATTTCTATGACTGAGCTGAACCATTTGTGTTAATTTAGAAAGTAGGGGAACACAGCATGAATGTGTAAGGGCTATTAAATGTGTTCAAAGTATTAAATTTTCAAAGAATTGATTGTGTTAAAAAATGGGATTTTTTACCATTAGGAGCCGCATCACAAAAGGATACTCTGGGTTTGCTAATTTACGGAAAAAGTAATCTCACTTCATACCCCAAAAAATTTAACCACATAGGTGAAAATGTCTCAGCTTCAAAACGAGCCATCATACATATTCAAGTTAACGATTTGGACTGAGCAACAGAAGAAAACATTACCATTACGGCCTTAGGAGAACTTAATACGCTTCTTGCCCCAGGTCAGCACAGTCATTGATAAATGTAAAGATTTTGTGTATTTGTCTATTTCTCAGATACTATAAGCACTATATTTGGTGTATGGAATGATTGTGACTTGTATTTCTCTGTCTGGCAGGTTTCTTCTGACCTTGACCCTTTTTCATAGTTCATTAGTCAATGTTTAGGTGTTTTTTGTGTAACTTTTTCAAGTTAATCTAATACTAAAACCAATAGGTTAACTTTATTTGGCGTGAAGAATGATTGTAAGATTTATATCTCTGTCTGGAAGTCCAGCATTGTTTATCTGAATTGAACTCATGTTCATGATGTTAATTTTTCATGGTAATATTTTTTTTCACACATACTATAAACAATACCGGTAGGTCAATTATATTTGGTATATGGTGTACATGTTTGTCTGGCAGGGTTCATAATATGATCTTTGGGGCGATATCTTTTTGCGCCAAAAACAAACTCTTTTGCGCCACAACTTAATTGTGCCAATACTTCTTTTGCGCCAACTTATTTTTAAAACTATAGGTATCATTTGCGCCAATAAAATAATCATCTAATTGCGCCAATTTTATTCATTTTTATTTATTATTCATACATGTAACAACTTATAATAAATGGTTGACTTCCCTCTTCCTTTATACAGGCCTGGGACTTGCAGTTCTTGCAACTTTCACCAAATATAAAAAAGAAGATGTGGTATGATTGCCAAGCAGACAACTATCCACAAAAGACGAAAATGACACAAAAGTCTGAAAACATTTTCTTGTAACAAGCTTCTGATTTTGACGGCAACAGACAAAATACTAAGGGAATATAATGTCCATTCTTAAAGCAATGTATAGTATAAAGTTGTTTGAAGTACACCATGTATTTTGGAAAACATTTAAAGATTCCATCAGCAAAAAAATCATCTGATATTATACAATTGTAAATCAACCTCGCATCCTAATAAAATTATCTCGCTTTCTTATCCAATATCCTGTGAAATTCTGCTTGATTTTTAAGCTGAGCCGGATGCAGTTTCTTCGCTCTCTCTATACATTGACTGACGCACACGTTTTAAATCTTTCTTTTCTAAATTTTTTTCTTTAATTTTGAAGAGCTCTAAATTTATCATTTTTGAAGGTCGCTCTGGCAACATTCGTTTTTTTCCCCAGACATCTTGACTGGTGAAAAAATATTATTTTACTAAACAATTTATTTTTTGGTGAGTTTTCTTAAATTTCTTAAGTTTTCGGTTAAATCTTAAGTGAAAAGGTTAACTATAGTACATGTATGATATAGGTAAAACATGTTCAGGTATGATATAGGTAAAAATATTTACAGGTAAATGTGGCGCAATTTCATTTCATTTATTGGCGCAATTAATACCATCAAAATAAAAGATAGTGGTGCAATTAATACCTTTTCAAAACTACAATTGGCGCAAATTGATTCTGCCCGATCTTTGCCTCATTATATGGTTTATTGCACAATGTTCAGTACAGTTTTCATACACCTTTATTTTAATAATTTTTAGCGTGCACAATTTATTGTAAAGCCTCTGCATCATTATTGCTACAGTAAATTTTACCAGCATTATTAAAATTTCTCAAAAGAACTTCTTTTGATGATTGAGGTGTAAGCCTGTAAAAAGCAAGAAAAGAAACAAAAATCAATAAATTCAAATTTTTATTTCATTTTTTATAAGACGGAACACTTGGAAGCATACAACATGATACATATCACTGACTTAATACAAGCTTGTATAAAATAATGAGTCGAGTATGTTAACATGAGGTATAAATGTACAAAAAAACATGTAAATATATTATGACAATTATAGGGTTATAAATAGGAATGACGCAACCAATGAATTTTGAAATACATGAGATGCTTTCTAAAAAAATGCATACTGGTATATGATTCAAAATACTGTTGTATTTCCAATAGGATTAGAATATAATATGCACACTTCGTCTTTAAAACTGGCATTTTTGATTCTAGTACAAATGACACAATTTATAGAAAGACACTAGAAATTTTTCAATAATTAAAATATACACATTAAAAAATGTGGGGTTTTCATTCAGGGCCCTCATATAATGAACTTTTTACCAACCACAAGAAATTAGGTCAAAACACCAGTTATAATAATTCATATGATTTTTCACACAGTTGCTGTTTACAACAATATCTTTTAAAATATTAGACTGGCCTATATCTGTTGTACGTAACAATCAATTATTACAAATTATTAGACAAACATTTAAATATCTTGAAAAACAACTTTCTAAACCCTTTCCTTCATAGGGACGCCTTTTGACGCCACCCCTTAACTCCATAATGACGCCTTTTGACGCCTGTGTAGTACCTCAGTTGAAATGCTTTGACTACAAAGTGTCTGCAGTTGACTTAATAAAATTTGTATCCAATATGAAAAGGAATATTGTAGGAATATCCAACTTTAATTTATTCGATGAATTATTTGTTTTTTGCAATGGATTAATACTTTAAAGCATATTTTTAGCATTTTATTGAAAAATCCTTATGCGAATCAAGTATGCAACAAAAAAAATTCAATGGAGGAAAGGGTTAACATGTCATTCAATATGATGCATTTTGATCTTCAGTCATTCTTGATCTGGAAAACACCGATTGACTTAGTTGTAAATCACTACAAATGGAATAAAAAAATCTAATCCTGCAACTCTTCAACAAAATCTCATTGTAATCTATAAATTATTATTAACAATTTATGTATTACTTCTTATTCAGACACACTCAATACTGATCTGTGTCAAAGAGGTGCAAAAGTCATAATTATACCTTTAGGTAACAATATTTTTTTTATAAATGGAACAATTAATGATGTCAATGAATTACAAACATGACAATGACCAAAGGACTTACAAAGTCCACAAAAACTTCTGATGAAACAAGATGAGACTAGACCCTTCTAAAAATGGACGAAAATGGTGCTCAAGAAGGTTAACCCGCTCTTGCTCTACAAGTGATAAAGGAATACCTTTGGCATGGGGCATATAGGACAAAGTTTGAATAATGCTATCCCCAAAAGAAAATTGTATATGCCAAAACACACACTTTCAACAGAATTCCTGGATCCTTGCATAAACCTTAGCTATTTGTAATGACGTTTAATGTTTTAAAAGAATTAATATATTAAAGCCAGCTTTTTTTTATGATTATAATATAATTTTTATTCAATACATGGAGAATTTGTGATTTAGAAGACATGTCACTTTCTTATCCTGAATAATTAAATTTCATTCAACAGTTTAATTTTGGAAACTTTTGTGATGATCATATAAATATCGGTAATTCTTAACATATACTCGAATACTAATTTAGTTTTATATACATAAGAATATTTGGTGTATGTAAAACATTGAATTATCACTTATTTTTTGTTTTTAATAACTGTTATTGTTGTACTATCGGTTCAACAATATCATACTTATTACTACCGGTAATGCCCAATGGATCCAACATATTCCAATATTATTTTCATTTCAAACAAGCAATATCACCATGACAATTTTACACCTTTTCATCACAAGAAAAATACAGCTTGACAAATAATTTGCCATACAATGAACTTACAGTAAACAAGCCTGCTTTGTTAAAAGAGTATAAATGGCTTACATTATTAAGCAAACATTTCTATAATTTACTCTCTACAAGAGCTAAAGCTTTCCTCACAGTTCATGATATATCACTATAAAAACCAGTACAATCCCCTAACCGTAACGTCCCCTGTACTGTTGCCTTTTTATGATGGACAAATAAAAGTTCACTGGTATCATCTCTCTAGGTCACCTTTTGGACGATTTTCTCTCCATTTTCTTTCTTCGCAGGTTTTGCAACATTTGACCTTGACGAACATTTTGTTACAATGTCCCATACGCCGTAAAGCACGACATACTTTATAACTCATTACATTACTGTCACAAGTGTGTTTCTTTAGCTCTGAAAGATAATAAAAACATGTATACTAACTTGTAGTTATTTTTACTACCTTTATTTACAGGAATTGGTTATTTTATCAATACAGCTATTCAAGAAGCATTATCTTAAAATTATTTTTTTTGTCATAAAACAATCACTGAAACTATCTTTTATATCTATTGACTGTTTTTATGTTTTGGTGTATTGAATGATTTAAGCAGATATTCAGTAATAAATAAGTACCTCTATCTTGATTAGGACAGGCATCTGTATTACAGTCTTGAGATTCTGCTGGTTTTAGAGGTTCTGGACAACCAACAGCAATTCTTTGTGATGTCATATTCACACATTCAACCAACCGTATCTGCTGACCACCATTACATGTTTGTGAACACTGAAAATAAAAATAATTCCGATAAAATGGGCCCAACTTTCAAGTAAATGTGTTTTTATGACCCTGCCATAGCTGAGAGGTTTAAGGTTTATGCTTTTCCCTCAGTCTGTGCTTACATCCCAAAAGTCTGTCCTCTTAACTTTAACCAAATTTAATAAAAAACTTGTACAAAATGATTATTACAGTCGATTCCACTTAATTGCATACCGCTTAATAGCATAATTCGGTTAATTGCATACTTTTCTCCTGCACAAAACCATTTCCCATTCATCTAATGTTAAATTGTCCGGTTATATGCATAGCCTTACAAGTGGCATTTCGGTTAATTGCATAGAAAATAATCGCCAGCTAGATATGCTTAGTTAAAACTGACGAGATTTTTGACCGGAAATGGCAATTTGGTAAGTATATTTTTCTTGAATGCATCATTATTTTCGTTATTATTTCACATTTACTTCTGTGTTATTTGAATAAAGTTTTAAAACAGTTTCTTTCGTGTTTATATGATTATAAAAAAAGTCCTCGATGCACGTACACAGGTAAAGTTTCCCATATTCTATTTTAAGCCTCGAGGTCATAAAAATGTCAATCAGCTGATTGTTGTAAAAACACAACCATTCTATGATCTTCTATTTCTAAAGGTGTTAATTATTGATTTGGTTTCAAACATTGTTCATAGATTACATTTTTGGTGAATTTTTAAAACATTAACGCCTGCTAATTATCGATCATTATCCCATGTGTTAATCTCGTAATTCGGCTAGGGGTGATCTACATTTATGTTAAATATTACAGGACATTTATATATTGTTGAAGAATTTTAAAAATCAATCTTTCATTTTTAATATTTTTTTAAAAGAACATTTACTTTCAATTATTATATTTTCTAACTTTCAACACTCGTGTCCAGCAAATAAACCGTACAGGGCCCCATTACCTGTTAACTGCTTTGCATATATCATATAAAACTAACGAGGTTAAAGTAACAGTGTTACAACACTGTGCAATCGGTAAATACTGAATATCAAAGGCAGTTCATTACACATTTATTGTTTAAAATGATAATAAACTGTGTACCATTGTTAAACAGTTTGTTTTAATCAAAGCGTAACAATGTAATGTGTACATCCGGGTCATAGAAACAAATCTATTTTTAGAACAATTTTATTTTCGTATCACAGGTAAAGGAAAAGTCGGTACATAAATAAACTAACAAAATGTGTTTATAAACTTTATTGAAAGAATGCACAATGAAATAAAATGTATGACACTAGAAAAATAACTTTTATTAGAATAAATAAGCATTCCATATGTTGTAAGTGGATTCAATCATGGACGTTCATCTCTCTTCAGGGATTCCCTTTACTGATCTGCACTACCGATGTTATTTGACTCCGTAGTTTGGCATTTCGGATATAAGCATACTCCGCTTTATTGCATAATTTCGTCTGACAAATAGGCTATGCAAATAACCGGAATGTACTGTACCACAAAACTCAGATCAAGTTTGGCCAGTGTCACTTTTATGATTCTGGAATTATGCCTCTTTATAAATTTATTTGAGCAGGGGCATCATCTATGTCCCGTGGACACATTCTATTATTGATGAACATAAAAAACATAGGCTTACCACAATTAAAACATTTTTTACCAGTTATGTAAAGGGAGATAATATTCTGTCTAATCATTTAAAGGGAGATAATATGTCTAATAATATAAGAGGTAGGTATGTTTGTCTTTTTCTTTTGGCCATGGTGATATACCGTATGCTTTTCAACACTTTTTTTTATAGCTCCAAATTTTACCTGAACTCTCAATATATTCATGTTCATTATAGAAAGCTGTAATAATTGTTTGATATTTTACCTTGCTCCACTGGCCTTGGATCCATGCAAGGCATGCTGGGACTTTACAGTTTTGTAGGTCTGTTGGTCTTTGATCTGGATCACACTGATGTTTATCAGGACAAGTTACAGTTCTCTTCTGTACAGCATAGCCACAAGTAGAAGAGCACTAAAAGGATAAAGAATAATTATTGGGACTACTGCTGACTCAAATAGCTAATTTTGGCTTTGCATGATGATGTTCTAGATATTTTACAATGTTTAAAAGTGCAATGAATATGCTAGAAATAATACAATATGCATCAGTTACAATAAAGATTGATTGGTTGATTGTTGTTTGTTTTAAGGTGGTACCTAACACTATAGGGAGATAACTCTGTAAAGTCTGCTTAACGTTTTAACTACGTTGTGTTGTAAAAAGGAATAAATGTATTAAGCTTTTCAATGATCAAAATTGTTGTTTGTCAAACTGCTATATAACCAGTGTAATTTTTCTGACAAAACAGTTGGTTCAAATTTTTAAAATTTTTTATATTTTTGTTAAAGTGTCAAAGTAAACACTTTGTCAAAATTTCATGAAAATTAAACGAGCCAAATTAATTTTAGTTTAAGTGTTGGGTACTGCCTTAAGCCATCAAGCATAAAAGAATAAGAAACTTCAATACGTTATGTTTTGTATACTGTTGATGGTCTTTTGATCATTTTTCGTTTTTTGCCATGGTGTTGCCAGTTTGTATATGTCTTATGAGTTGGACTGTCCCTTTGGTACCTTTGGCCTCTCTTTTTCAATGTTTCTGATTTATTTGTAGTTGTAAAGAAACAAATATATTTTATTTATCAGATACAAAGTCATAATACCTAATGACAGTGTTATAATAGTATCAAAATTGCTAACCTGATTCCATGGTGAAGTTTTCCAATCTCTACATTTCTCTATGATACAAGATTTGATGGCTGTTGGTTTGGTCAAAATGTCACAATCTTCTTCATCTTTAATATCACCTGATGTCTCATTCTTACACCACACCTGGCGTGTTTGTACTCCATATCCACAGAGACGTGAACACTGTTTAAAAAAAAAATTACAATTAAATTCAAAGCATGAACACATGCAGAAAATGATACATCAACGGGATAATTTAAAAATTAATCATAAAAGGGAACTAATTAGTTGTAGAATTATGTAATGGCACACCTGTGCATCACAATCAAAAGCACAAAGGAATTATTTACCTGAAAAACTATAAAAAAGTTTTAACAAAGAATATAAAACATTTAATTTCTTATGTTGCTCACTTCTTCCCATTTGTTCCCTTGTGAAGAGCTGTCTTATTTTTAATCATAAAGTGACCATATATTTTTTGTTCTATTATTTAACAATTTTATTTACTTGCAAATACCTTACAAACATATATAACAATTTTCTCACCTCAGTCCAGCCATCCACTGTCCATTTCAGGTCGTCTTCCCCATTGCTATTTGTAAGTATATGTAAATTATCTAAAAGACTGTCCACACTGATAAGGTCAGGTAAAGGTCGTCTCATTCCATCAGGAATCCTTCCTGGTCCCAGTTCTTTTATATCAACCTTGACCTCTGTCTGACCTATATTTTCTATCCCTTGAATTTGATGTTTATGTTGATGTTTATCATTACCAGTCTGACTCTGAATATCTACAATATCCTCATCCACAGCTTGTGGGATCGTTATATTTGTTTTTTCATCATCACCGCCTTCTTTGATTGAAATTGTTAATTCTTGTGTTTTATTGGCTGTAGTGTCTATTACATTATTAACATTACTAGTTTTGTTATTATGAAGGTCATTTTTGGAAACGGATTTAGAAACATTATTTTCATCATGACCAAGCTCTATTACATTATACATGTCAGGAACATCTTCAAGGTCTTCCTTTATATTTTTGTCATCAGTCGACATTTGACTGACCTCTGACTCAGGTAAGCCAGTAGATTTATTTTGTAATTTGTTATTATTTTCACTAGATTCAGATTGTAAACTAAAGTCCTTGGGTCCAGAAATATGCATTTCTGAGAATATATTATCCATGTTTCTTTCCATTCCATTTTTAAATCCACCTTCATGTAATTCTACTATTTTCCCATTGCCAAGATTTACTTCTTCTAATTTAGCATTTCCATCATTATTATTCAATAAATCTTCTTGTGTATTGCCTTCTAACATAGTATCTTTGTTATTTAATTTTTCATTTTCATTCGATATTCCATTTGAATTTGAAACTTCTTTAGCTTCTGGTAAATATTCATGAATATTGAATAAATCAGCTGTCGCCATTTCTTTTCTTGTTGTCGTAGGAACTGAAGTTGATGTTGTGGTAGCTGATGTAGTGGTTAACTTTGTAGTAGTTGCAACAGTTGTTGTGGTTGGACAAGTGTGAGTATTACAAGGCTCCTGATTGGGTGGCTCAAGGTCAAGATCACAAAACTGGCTACTAACACAAGATACTTTTCTAACTCTTGTTCCACTATCACATTCGCTTGAACACTAAAATATAGAAAAAGTTTACACAATTCATAAATAGAAATGAAGATCACAACATATTTTGTGTTTATAATCAGTTTACATTTCTTAATAACAATGAACTTTTCAATTATATATTTCAATTTTTAAGATATATTGACTGATGTTTAACATACTATTGGCTATTTCGGGGCCTAATTGGTGGAGGAAGCCAAATTGCCCAGAGAGAGAGAGACCAACTTTCATCAGAAAAAAATCAAAATCTTAGTCAATTAAGGTAGAAATAGATTCCGGCCTGCAGCAATGTTCAAACTCACAACTTACCGGTAAGTGTTGATAGGGCAGTTAGAAAACACTAGCTGTGCCTGTGAGTTAAAATGGAAACAAAAAATTTATACAAGTGTTTTGAATTGTACTCACAATTCCCCATTCCTCTGTGACCCAGTATCCGCAAGAAACATTGCTACACTTGGACCAGGAGGAAGGCATGGATGCAGAATCACATCCAATAGATAGATCTATACAGGTCACAGTTCTGGTTCTTATACCACACACATTTTCAGCACACTGCAAAATTAAGGGAGTGGTATAAGATTATTTGCAGCAACGTTTTATTTTAAGTAAACAGAAGAAAATAAAAAGCAAATATTTTCTTCACTCAATGTCTTTGATATATCATTCTTTATTAAATTATAAATAGAATGTGAATCTAAAATCTAAGACAAAAATTTGAATTAATCTCAAGTATTTCTAATCACTGAAAAACTGAATTTTTTGGAAATTTAATTTTGAGTTATGCCACTTTGTACCAACTTTAAAATTTTATGTTCTTTGGCAACGTTATCAATACACCCGATATTCAATATATGAACTACTTGCAGTGTCATGGAAAAATTACAAAAGGGAGATAAATCCTATTTATCTCTTCAGACAATTACTTACAGAAGACCAATCAGTAGTAACCCATTCACTGGTCCCGGGACAGGGAACTTTTTCTCTACACCTCTCTGCCTCAGCTGGTTTTTCTAGTTCCTCACACATAGTATCTTCTAGGGCTATTTGTTCATCTTTCCCAAGACTCCTCACACATATTACAGTACGACGATGGATACCATCATTACCACATGTGACAGAACAATGCTGCCATGGTCCTGTCCACCATCTTAAAAAAAACATTCCTTGATTTTAATTGAGTAAAAACATTCCTTGATTTTAATTGAGTAAAAAACATTCCTTGAGGTACTGTAAATTTAGAAATTATTGCTTGCATTTATTATTGCAATTTTGTCAATAAGACTAAAATGCAATTTTTATTTTTGTGATATTGAGGAAAATCCTATTTTATTTATATAAAAAATTGAAAAAAAAATCTTTTTATAAATAAATGATTTACTGAAAATGAAATAAACTTCTACCCAGTTAGCTTTTATCATGCTATTAAATTGTTTTCAAGTTGAACTGGTTTTTTTTTATATAAATACAATCGATATTGTTCTCTGCAGAGTTCATTCAATGAGAACAGTTGCAATCATTAATTTCACGTTATAATTTTGAGGCTGACTGATATTTGCAGAAATTTAATTTTTGAGTTATGGCACTTTGTACCAGCATTGAAATTTATTTTCTTTGGCAATGCTATCTATGCAGATGGAAGTGTCATGAAATAGTTTCAAAGGGAGATAAATCAATAACTGTGGATTCATTATTATTCATGAAATTCCTGATTTTCATGGATTTAGTTGGTATACCGGTAGGTAAACCACATATTTAGATGTTCTACAAATTTCCATTTTTTTAACAGACTAATATGCAAATAAAAAACCATAAATTCAAATATCCTCTAAAATATCCTAAAATTTGAACCCATGAAAAATAAATCAATACACTGTAGATCAAAGAGAAAATTACCTTGCTGGGCAGAGATGTGCATTACACACTCTTTGTTTATCATCAGGATTAGATGTTGAGTTACAATAAATATCATCTACAATTCCTGCCTCTTTCTCCACACAAATAACTTCAGATCTCTGTGTACCTAAAATAACATACAATTCCCTGTACTTAAAAATCGTTTACCCAACATCTAAATCATTTTATTCACGAGGTTAAGCAAGCAACAAATAATTAATTTTCTTTTTCAAATCTATATCATATTGAGCTCCTTTAAAACTAAAGTTGTAATAATATATATGATATAGATGCTCCACTTAAACATCTATCCCATACCATATATCATTTGCCTTATAACATATTATTTTTAAGACATATCCTGTCTCACATGCAGTGGCAGGCTCATGAAGTGTAGACAGCTTATATCCCCACCCCTTTTATTAAAAAAATAAATATTTTTTTACCATGAATTTGTCCATTTTTTCCCACTCATTAAGCCACTTCTTTTTTAGTCTTTATAGTAAATTATATATATATATATAGGTTTTCCTAAACAATATTAAAACATACCTCCTCCACAAGAAGATGTACAATGAGTCCAATCTTGATAATGCCATGTAAAGTCAGGTGGTCTCATGTCGGTAAAGTTCTCTTTTGGTACAGTATATTCAAATCTAACACCAGGATTTCTTCCCTGGAGCAATAGCTGTAATGAAAAAGAATCCTTCCAATGTCTAGTTCAGTAACAACCACTTTTATAATAGAACAAAATCTCTTAAAAAATTTAGCTTTTTTTTCATCTATACAATGTTACAATAGAAAATTCATAATTTGGTAGATTGACTGTTAAAACCTTATCAAATTTTCAATCCCAGGTGTTTTTTTTATCCCCAAAAAAACTTCTCCTGTAAGAAGAAATTTTAACAATATCAAGGACACCATAAAATGCAGCATCCCATGGTAGATTGCTATCAATTAACCTTGACCTATACTTTAAATTTCTGAATGCTTTTACCATAATCGAATATCATTGGTCTAAGTAAGGTAATAATTCATTGATGCTGTTGGCTTTTTTCACTCCAGTAATGTGTTAGGTATATACATACTAAACTATGAACCAATGATGAACAAACATGTCTATACTTTCTGAAGATTTGTTGAGGGAATAGAAAAACCATCAATCGTATAAAATCAAATAAAACAGGATAATTAATATAACTATCTCACCATGATATGTAAAGGTTCTTTCAGTGGTCCAGCAGCTTTGAACATCTCCTTGTTTCTATGTCTTTGATATGTTAAAATGGTCCCGGCAATTTCATAGTCCCCACTCCACTGTATAAACCAATTACCATTCAGATAATATTCTCCTTTGTCATTCTGCACTGCTAGATAATTGTTAGCTTCTGCCACTTCTTCTACCAAAAGGTTACGTGCATTCTTTGGTATTATAGCAGCTTCTACATAACCTGTTGTAAGGAAAGAGTGTTGAAATAGGTGTAATACCACCATTGATTTTCCCCTATTAGTCTTTGTTAAATTTGCACTTTTCAGAAAAATGTGCAGAATTTATCTTTGTTTCAAATAAAGAAATACTTGGCATGAGTCAAGTTTTATCCTGTCCAGTACTACAGAAAAAATTTCACCTATTATTTCATTGCATATAAGAAAATAACCATCACTGGAAGTTAACCAATCAAATTCCTCCCCTTAATTTATCTGTGTACAAGGTTTAGTCACCATGTAACCTCAAGATTACAAAATTTTCTATAGAAATCCCAAATAAAAAATAATAGTGTTTTGAAATACCCAAGACATATGTTTATGACACAGAAATGTTTTTACTGCAATAAAATGTAGGATTAATTACCTACAACTGTCAAATTCAAGGGAATATTTTTTTAGACCTACTTTCGTATACAACCGGATGTGACGTACCACGATTTGGTGGTATTACACCTTGAAAGGAAAGAGAATATTGAAAAATATTTGATAACTGTGGTACTCCCACTGGAATTAATGTTAGTGTTGTTTTTGACAAGAGCTCACATTTATTGTCATATTCATTTTAAAAATTGGCTAAAACCCTTTATATAAACTTTATAATAATTTAACCTGTCCAATTTTTATTCCTTTTCATCAATCTGGTTTTAGTTTTATAATTATAATGCATTACATCTAGATAGTAGACTTCAACTGTGTTTTAATGCATAGTTTATTATAATGAATTATTGCATTTTAGTAAAATGAATGAAATTTTTACCTAAACCCTGAGTTTCATTATATTGGTCCTTAATAGTTTCACATGTAGTCCCGTCCCCTCTACACACACCACAATGGTCCTCTTTGGCATTGGAATTAATCACATAATCACAACCAACATGCTGAAAAAAACATATTCTTGGAATTAATCACATAATCACAACCAACATGCTGAAAATAAATCATGATCCTTGGTATTAATCATATATGTTGTCCACCTTAAGGTGGTATGGGAGTCTAATATAAAAATGATAGAAATTGTTCATACTTTGCTAAAACGTAGTATCTATTGATATATGTTGAAAAATATAATAAAAATGATAGGTCACAGCGCATTTTCTCAAGCTACAGGACGTAACAAAATGACACATTTTGTATGGATTATACAGGAAAAAGCACCATTTTGGGATTAGAAACTAAACCAAATGATAGAATTGTTAAATACTTAAGGAAAAGATAGCTTTCAAACAATGCTTTGAGAATATCAAAAGAAAAGATAGGGTCACTGTACGTTTTTCCTGGCTAAAATACAAAATAGGAAAATTCCATGTAGATTCCTTCAGAAAATGCACTGTTTTAGAGTTACCTCCCCTTTAAATGCCAATTTAAAAAAAAATAAAAAACAACCAAAATTAATCAACATTTGCAAAAATATTAATATTTATAAGTTATATTCTTATAAATTGGTTCTTTTAAATGAAAATTCACATTAAATATCTGCATTCCTGCATCGAATTTTGCTGACTTGATAGAAAATCTGGACCTTTGGTTCTCCATTTTTTACAATCCAAGATGGAGGAAGACACCCATACCACCTTAAGTTATGGAAATGTTTGAGGGAATATATTATAATTTTTTTAATTTAAAGACTTTTATTTATGAAAATTTATGAATAAACTCAATATATGTTGGCTAACTGTCTATGAAGTACTAAAGATTTGGGTTAAATTCAAAAATTGCTACCATCTTTATAATTTTTTTTCCATTATGAAGTTATTGTAAGATTTTTACTATTCACGATCGTTTACATTTTATATTAAAATACATTTTAAAAATAAAAATAGACCATTTTCTAATATTTGTAAAGAAACAATCTGCCCTACCCAGCTATGTGAGTCTTTGATCTATATTTATATATTCTATATCTTTATGTTATCTATGTAGAGTGACATTCTGAATTAAAATGGTGTAAGTATCGACTTCTACTAACACCAGGGGGCCTCTTGAATAAATTGAAGTTAGGTAATTGAATGAACACTTCAGTGTATTAGATTCATCATGCAATTGTGCTCAGATATTTGGTGATGAATTACCATTACCATAATCTAATTTTCTTGTAGTAGAATAACCTTGAACATGGCATATATCAGCTAACAATATACAAACTTATTACCACATATAAATAGATATTTCAATTATATACCATTGCCAACTGCATCACTGTAACTAATCATAAACTTTTAAAACATATTGATGCATATCTTAATGCATTTTGTTATTTGGAGAATTATATTTTATTGGCAGATCTTTCTGATAAGTTTATTCAGTACTTTCATAAAGATTTGGGACAATGTAAATAATATGGCATATTATATAGACATCCCTCTGTTGTTGAGGATTGCATGTTGCTCTTTAGATGTCTTTTGGTTGTTTTTGTCTATAGTTTTTACATTATTTCAAGCAAAGACTGAAAATTAAAAATATATTCAACTTTGCTA
Source organism: Mytilus galloprovincialis (assembly GCF_965363235.1). Lineage (NCBI taxonomy): Eukaryota > Metazoa > Mollusca > Bivalvia > Mytilida > Mytilidae > Mytilus > Mytilus galloprovincialis. Next base: position 63,488,561 of record NC_134841.1, on the reverse strand, counting down.
TGTGTTCTGGTATTCTGAGAAATAGACTTTATTAAATTGCAGAATTGATTTTTTTACTTTTGATTTTGGTTTAGACTAGTACAATTTAGAGCTTCATAGTTTGGCCATCTGTCTATTGTTGGATGTTTGTTACCTTCTTATTGTCTTATGCTTAGTTTTTTTGTCATGGTTTTTTTTATATAGCCCCATATCCCCCTTTTCTTCATTTTTACTGATACAACTAGTTTGGTTTCTGTGATTTCATTGTGCATATGTAAAATTTTCAAACATTAATCAACCATTCATATAATATTCTTGGTTTCTGTGAGTACACATATTTATATGTAAAACTTACCATACATTTCCCACTTATACACATATTCTTTTTTCCTGGGGTACATGGTGTTCCATCAACAACTGTATCTCTCAACATCACAGAGAAGAATTTATCTTTGGGTTTACAATGTAACTGGCAAGGGGTATCTGTAAAATATCATTGTATCTTTTGCATCAAATGCATTCAATTATACCTGACAAGCAAAACAAAAATACCTTTTCAGTTTCTTAATGAGGGAAAGAAAATACTATATCACAATGTCAGAAGCTATCAAAATCCATCTAGAACTTGTCAGGATTTTTTTACAATTTTTACAGCTTCAAGCTATCAAGAACCCAAATGAAACTTGTCAAGATTTTTTTTAATTTCCTTCTCTTTTATCTTGAATTATCATATATCAAATTTTAAAAAAAAAGATATGAAATGAAATAAAGTGATTTTTTTTTCTCTATCTCAAAATTTCTCACCTTACTACTATATATATAAAGATCTTACAGTGACTAATGTCATATTTACAGATGTCAAAATAAGTACTATGTTAAAAACTAACTTTAAATAGACTGCATGTTTTAATGATGTTTTGTTTAAAGTTTCAGTAACCACAAGAAAAGAATGTCAATCATTTAAGCTCTTGCAATCTTTGCCACACATTTCAAAATCACACTCTCTGCTGTCAACAATTTCTAAGTCAAGGCTAATCTTGCTATTATTATTTATTTTCTTAAAGTGGTCAATGGTCATATGAGAATTTGGTGATGTGATAATATTTTAGATTAGGCAGAAGTTTCAATTCCTATAATCTATTTAAACCTTTTCATATTCTGAACATGCCTGAACCAGGTCCAGTGTTGCTGTTTATTTTTGCCTTGATACTAATATCTGTACATCTTCTAATCAATAATTATATTATATCATCTCAACAAGATTGATTTTCTCGCTAGAGCCGGTACAGAGAAAGTGAGAAATCGAGTTGAGATGACCATTGATAATCTGTTTATTGCTATTCTACCTATGACAAGATTGTCAATTCCTTGACAACAGCATTTGCCCCCTTAGTTTCTAGGGATAATTTTATTCTTAGTCTACTGAGCTGAGAAAGGAAATTATCAGTCAGTAAGATCAAAGGAAAATTTTGGTAAAATAGTGATAATGTTATTTACTTCATTGGTTACCATTCTTGACACACATTTAACAGATCACATAACAGTTTTGTCTTATTCTCACTATCAAACAACATTGACCCTGAACTGTTTACTTTCTTGTAATGAAGTCTATGGATAGAGAGGGTTGAATCTTTGCAAATTCTGCAAATTTGTATATTTCTGAGATCTCTTTTATATAACAGAACTTTACAATGTCACATTAAATAACATAATCTTACTTGGTGTGGGTACAGCCTCCCATTCATAAAGTCCATTCTTATATGGAATGTAATTAAATTCTTCACACTGTACATGGAGGAAACTGGGAACATTTTCAGGACATGGCTGAAATGAAATTTTATAAATAAAAACATTGCTAATAATATTGAATTAACAGGTTTTTAGTTTTTTTTACTCTTACTGTCACTTTGAATTGAATAAAAAGGTTAAAACATTTATATCAGATGATTTATTTATTTTCATGGGTACTAATTTTTCACAATATAAAAAAATACTTAAGGAAGCTCGCTTGTCATGTTTTGGAATTTTGGTCAGATTTTCGGAATCTTCTGGTTTTATCGATTTGAATGCCTTAACAAAATTTGTCCGGTGACCCACATTTTCTTTTATAATTCTTTTACATGTATAATGATAAGCTGTCTGTTAAAGTCTTATAAAATTTTAATTACTTTTTAATAGTTTTTGAAGACTTAAACTTGTCAATGATAAAGCTATGAAAAGTCAAGAGAGAACATTTTCCCGCCAAAATTTCATTGGCTAATATCTCGAAAACAAGCACGGTGACCTATATAATTTTTTTGCTCTTTTGATTCCTTTATCAATCCCCTATCAATATATGCTAGTGTTTTGAAAAGTTAATTACTTTGAAACTGAGGAGCCAGCTTCCTTAATTTCATGGTTTGCCAAAGTCAGCATACATGCATACAAAAAATGCTGATGTAGCTAAAGTCTTCGAACATTAAAAATTGTGGTTCAATAAACCCACAAAAGCTAAGAAAATCGGTACCCTGTGAATAATGATAACTCTACAGAATAATAGATTTATACATTCTCTGTTGGGAAAATGTAACGCTAAATTCCAAATTGTTTTAACTTGTTCACTAAGATACAGATAATGTTATCTAAAATGTTTACATAATGTCCCAGCACTTTCTTAAATCTAACATTTTGATTAAATCTCTTTAGTTGCCACAAATAAATGTTTTAACGCTATGTAATCTGACAATATAAAACAACTTGATATCTTATAAAACAACTAGATAGTGTCAACAATAGCAACGGGAGATTCCGTTAAACAGTTATCTAATTTGAGAAAAAAATAAAAAAATAAAAAATGGATTTATTGAAAGTGCAAGACCATAAAATATGAAGTGAACTAGAACCAGATTTTGAAGAATTATTATAAAACTCTAATCTTTTTTTACCGAAATTCCATCACTCACTTTCAAAGAAAGCGTCTGATTTATTTTCTTGACTTTCTTTGACTTATAATATGATTTTTGATTGTTAAGTTTAGTTTTTAAACATATTTATTTATAGTGGATTGGGAAACAACTTTTGCCACTTGGCGGTGCCAGTGCTGCCTTGTAGCAACATTAGCCTTCTCTTTTTTTAAATCAACAAGGGTGTCTTTAATGTGCAAGAGATATTTCTTTCTCTTAACATGGGTCAGCCATTTATCGTCGACGAAATATCATCGTTTCCTCAAGACCATACTGGCAAATGGTGTCAAGGGAGAGCCAAAAATTCAGTCCCTGAAAACTTCTACTGGAATTGGAATCAAACCAGGAACCTTTGTGTTAGTAGTCCGATGAACTAACCACTACACCACGGCTTTGATTATTTGTTTAGTATCTTCTGCCACTCTTTTATCTACTGTACATGATATGAAAAATCTGTACTTGCTTGAGCACTTAAATTTGAGTGAATTTCAAGGGAAAAAGCTCAGTAAAAAGTAATCAATTATTAAAGTAATAACATGTATATTCTTTTAAATACAATGTATATATATATATATATATATATATAAAGAATAGAATTCTGTAGTATGGATTTTTCAGTATTTTGTAAGATTGTTGTCACATAGTTTTCTTTTACCATAAATCCAAACTTTTTCACAAGCTTAGGAAATATGTGCACTCACCTCTGTATTACAAATTCTGAATCTTTTTCTTTCTCCAATACAGTATTTACCTCCATGTGATGGTCTGAAAAGTACAAATCCAATTACACATTTTTTCAATTAATTTTTTTTTACAGCAGCTGCACCAAGGGCGAATTGTACGCCCTTTTGCAAAATTGTAGTGTTTTGAGTTTTTGCTTGTATTTTCATTGTCTCTCAGTTTTGTTAAATCTCTTCAAAATACTATTATGATATATCCCATGGTACCTTAAGGTGGTACACAACACCTTCACTAAAATTAAATTGGCTCATTTAATTTTCATAAAATTTTGACAAAGTATTTACTTTGACCCTTCGACAAAAATATAAAAATTTCAAAAAATTTGAACCAACCATTTTATCAGAAAAATTACACTGGTTACATAGCAGTTTGACAAACACTAATTTTGATCATTGAGAAGCTTAATATTCCATTAACAACGCAACGTAATTAAAACGTTCAGTTGATTTTACAGAGTTATCTCCCTGTAGTGTTAGGTACTACCTTAACCCTTTTTCTTTACTATGGATACTAATGGGGTACTTACTGTGGATTATCACAATGTCTTTCTATGATAGCCACCCCAGCATCACATGTCCGTGTACAATCAGACCAACTGCTCCACTCTCCCCAGTTACCATTAATGGCTTCTGGTCTCTCACCAATCTCTACACACTTCCCATTAAAACACCACTACAAAAACAACAAAATATCAGTAAGTCTATAAAGCATGGCTATCAAACTATGTATTACTGTGGATTTATTTATTTTCGTGGGTACCAATTTTCGTGGATTGCATAAAATCTGTTTTTTCGTGGATATGTGATTTCGTGGTTTTGACAAAGTCTTCATACAACCTATTAAAAAATATGTAGTTCGTTGAACATCTAAATTCGTGGTTACCCTTTACCCACGAAAACCACGAAAATTGATATCCAACGAATAATAATGAACCCACAGTATATTGGAATTTATTGACTTAATTCCGTTTAATTAATAAACCTAAAACAGAAAAAAAACAATGTGTAAAAAATGTTCCTTCACTGCAGATGGAAAGACTTTTTTCAGGATACTGGATTGAGCAATTTAATATGGGAGGGTTTGAGAATAGCCGTTTGTAATAAATTGTTGAAATATGGAATTTAATTATGTAATGTTGCAGGACAGCACAAATCATTTCACAAAATTTGGGACTTTTATTTTATCCAGAATTCTGGATAAGAACTAAATAAAGGTATAACACAAATGATGTGTTGCAAAAGTTAATTTTCACTCTAAATAAGCAAACACAAATTAATGCTATACTCTTAGGCTATACTCTTAAGATTCTGTATTCTATGACAACAATTATGACTACCTTATTTTTGCCACAAATGGTTCCTTCTGCTGCAGCTTCTAATCTAGTGGAACACCTATTATTAACTCTACACCAAAGAGTATTACATATATCCTCCTAAAATATATAAATAGAATGTTCATTACGTCAGATATTCGTTAAAATGATAAACAAAAAACATGAAAAAGCTTCTGGCTTCTTTTGAAAGTTTTTTGTATACATTAAATATGATGGTTTTGTTTATTGAGTATAAATCTTAAAGTTTGTTTTCAGTAAATTAGTTGGTAATTGTTTATGTAACTGTTTATATTCAAAATGTATTTTTGGAATAATAAAATATGACATAATCTTTTATAACTTTTAAAACACATGTGCAGAATTATTCTATTCAAAGAAACAGTAATCCTTGTATCAAAATATTCCTACAAATACAATAAACAGCTGCGCCATGAGCGCATGATACGCCCGACGTCTTATGTGGAAGTCTTATGCAATAATCATAAATAGTTTATTAGAAAGTTTTAAGCAATAACCATATATTGTTTTAGAGACACGGCGGGACATGTGAAACCCCCCACCCTGTTTTTTTTTTACAAAAACTAAATATTACCAAAATAAAATTTTGAATCAAAACCAAAAAGTATACAGATCTTTAGATTAATATATCAAAGAAGTGTGTAAAGTTTTAAGCAATAATCATAACTTATTTTTGAGATAAGGCGCGACATGTAAAAAACCCTCCTCTGTTTTACAAAATACTCAATAACTCAAAAATAAAATTTTGAATAATCACCAAAAAGTATACAGATCTTTAGATTAATAGAACAAAGAAGTGTGTAAAGTTTTAAGCAATAATCATAAATCATTTTTGAGATACAGCACGACATGTAAAAAAAAACCTCCCCCTTTTTTACAAAATACTAATAACTCAAAAATGAAATTTTGAATCATCACCAAAAAGTATACAGATATTGATATTAATATAACAAAGACACATATAAAGTTTTAAGCAATAATCATAAATAGTTTTTGAGATATGGCGCGACATGTAAAAAAACCCTCCCCCTTTTTTACAAAATACTCAATAACTTAAAAATGAAATTTTGAATCATCACCAAAAAGTATACAGATATTGAGATTAATATAACTAAGAAGTGTTTAAAGTTTTAAGTCATAATCAAGAATCATTTTTGAGATACAGTGCGACATGTGAAAAAACACACCCCTGTTTTAGTTATAAAGTGCCGTAACTCAAAAAGTTTAAATCTTATTTTCACCAAAAAGTATACAGATCATTTGACCATCATAAGAAACAACTATATTAAGTTTCATGAAATTTGGATAAGTCGTTCTCAAGTTACGGTGCGACATGTTTACGCCGGACAGACGGACGGACGGACGGACAGACGGACAGACGGACGGACACCGGACATTTGTATACCATAATACGTCCCGTCAAAATTTTGACGGGCGTATAAAAATCTTCAAAGCTGTCTATATGGATTCTGTTTAATATTAACTATATTTTTTTTGTAATGCAACGTATGATATATACCCTGGGTTCACAAACAGTTACACATAACATGTTAATTTTGATAAAAAAAAATCAAGAAAATGTTCTTGTGAAACTGGATGATTTAATTAATTGATTGTTTGTTGCTTGTTTAATGTTTTATGTCCATTAGTGTCAGACTATAATGGATTATAAGCATAGCATAATATTCAAATTGTATTTTTGAAGAAAGAAAATTATTGATAAGTCGATACAACATTTTGCACTTTGGTTATCTGCCCCTTATTTTATGGATATCATCCAAAATTCACAAATAGAATTTTTCATTTTTTTTATAAAATATAGTTTTTTTCATGTTAGTTCAAAGTAAAATGAAAGAATATTTATGTCACATTATTGATTTTTTTAAACGTCATATATAGCTATTTATCATTGTGCATTATTTTATTATTTCTGAGTACACTTTAAAACATAGTTTAAGAATTTCAACCAAACATTTTTTAAAAAAGCTAGCTATTGCCCATTAAATCCAAGAAATTAGCATTACAGGAAAACTAACGAAACCATTGTAATCATACCTAGTTGTACTCCAATGGAAAAAAAAACAATAATCAAGAGGTATGAGGACATTATCAGTTACTCATACTGTTGTTTGCTCTATGGTGGGGTGGTTGTCGCTTTGACATATTCACCATTTCCTTTCTCAATTTTATTTATGACTGGTTTTTTTTTTTGGTATATCTTAAGTTGTGCTATTTGATTTTTTCTTGTACATATACTTGCACTTATTCTCTAAAAGCTCAAAGGAAAGTTAAATCTTCAAACCTACCCGTTTCATGCCTTCACATAAAGCTGCACCTGGTCCATACATTAATCTACACTGATGGTCAGCATCATACATGGTCCCAGGGGGTAATACTGGATAGTTAAATGAGTCCTCTCCTAAATTTCCTGGGTCATCATTCAAACAATATCCCCATCCACGACTGAAACATACGATTATATATATAAATGCTCTTTATATACACCAAAAAAGGGTACTTTTACTGAAAAAAAATGTCCTTTGGACTATGAAAGTATACATGCATAAGAAGATTCTGTTCTAAGCATTCCTTTAAATTTCAAGAAACAAAGCTGATTCTTCTCATAGACTAAAAGTGTATTAAATAATATTTAGGTACATATCAAGTAGCAGCAAGGATCTAGATCATAATTTCATGTCTGCCTTATACAGCAGGTAAAGCATTCATACCAATGCAAGGCCCTCTGAAGCAGAGAAAACAATATTTAAAGTTTATATTCATACCAATATTGCTTTGAGAGACCAATACAGTTCTTGTAGTAAAAACTTACTCTACAAATTTTGTAATTTCTTTTTTACTGCATTTTGACCATTTCATGTTTGGTGACGCGACCAGGAGATGTGATGACATAACGTACATAAAATCATCTTCGTCCTTCATTTCACAGCTGTTATGTAAGCCATCATGCTTCATTCCAAAGCTGAAGAAAACATTTCAATTCATCAGCAGCTATCAGATTTATTTTTTCTTTGAAGGTCATATGTTTATTTTTAAATTACTATTTTGAACTTATCAGTTATAGACAGTAATTTTTCTAATCCCTACAGAGAATTTTTTATTTGTTTTTTTAGTGTTTTGTATCTTTAAAGTTCATTTGAATTTTTTTTATCTCATCAATATTTATCAAATTCTAACTAAATCTTATGTGTTTTTTTCTAAAAAAAACATTGAGCTGTTTAAAAAGTTTTATTTTTTTATGTATAATAAACTGCTATATTGTCAACATTGAATCTCAAGAGTATATGGATGAAAGTTGAATTTGGAATTTACCTGAACCCTAAAATAAAAATTACAAATATCATTATAGTTTCTGTTCTATTTCTATAATCATGTCAGCACATTTATAATTTACAGCAAAATGCCTGGAATGTGTAGGTAAAGGTAATATCTTTGGCTAGTGGGCTTGTTATAATTAGCTGAACCAAGAAATAATTATAAGGTAAACTATACTACCCTCCTTTCAGAGTAGTCTAGTCCTACAGACACAGCCAGCAAGCAAGCTAACCAAATTATTAGAAAATAAATTTAAAGATATGTTACAGCTATTCTTTGTTTTGATAAGGTCTTAACTGAAATGTAATCATCCTTAAGCAGACTAGGAGCTAAACACACTATATCTTATCACTTATATATTATTCAAGGCGGTATGATGACTTTGACACATCTTTTGGGGTTTTTCTCTGTTGTTATGTTACTGTTGCGTCAACATATATCCCACATCTCCTTTTTTCATAATTTTTTTATACTGTACATTTCCAGAAAATGACATTAAATATTCCTTCTTTTGCCTAAGTTCTTGAGCTAGAGTTAAAAACCTTTTGATACATTTACAGAACCTCAAAAATGTCTTACTTGTGTCCAAGTTCATGAGCTACAGTAAAAGCCATGGCCAGCCCTGTATCTTCGTTGATATTACAGCTACGATGAGGCTGACACATGCCCGACATCATAGATAACCCTAAAGTACTACAGGGTTCATTCATTCGGGAACATATATCCTTCCTACAAAATATAACAATTTTCAATTATATCTTTAATACAAGATTTCTTTGCCTTCATTAGAAATTTGTATACAAATAGTTTATTCTATAGTATCAGTTTTGTATTATGTGAAATAACTGGAGTAAAATTTCCTACACAAATATTCAATATTTATTTATTAATTATATCTATTTTCATATAATTTGGAAAAGTTTTAATAAGGTGAAGTTACTTTATTCAAATTCAGAAGTTTAAATTCCAACAACTGCCACATTTTTACAAAGCTCCAGTCGAAATTATAAATGACATTGAATATTGGTAAGAAATTTTGTAAAAAGAAGGCACAGTCTTAACAAAAAAGATTGTTGTTTGATAACTATAAGAGAAAAAGCAATGAACAAAATGCACTGAGGATCTAAGTATACACATGTATAATGGGAGGATACAACTTTTTTTTTTATAAATTATATACTTATGGGTTGTTAATTTTAAGGTCTTTTGGAAAATCTTGTTTTTGCTGTATTTAGACCCCTCTACCAAGAAATTTGTTTTATGTGCATGCCTACAATCAAACGCAAACATAGGTTTCAACATTATTTTTTTAATTTAGACTTGTTTATATATATAACCAGGACATAAATAGTAGATGAATGTCAGTTCAATAATCTGTCTAGATCATCTGACATTCATTCCAATCTAATTTCCTCAAATCTTACTTAGTAAGCAGTATAGCTATGTCATGGTGGTTTGGATGGTCATCATCTTTAAAGTTCATGTTCATCTGCCATTTACAGAAACTTCTCAACGATTTGTCGGCATGATGGGTAATGACTAGTTCTTCCTGTCAATTAAATAATAATCATTTTTACAAAGACATTTACATTACATTTCCCCCCCTGAAATTATGTGTTGGTCCTCAATGCTCCTCAACATGGGTAATGACTAGATCTTCCTGTCAATTAAATAATAATCATTTTTACAAAGACATTTACATTACATTTCCCCCCCCCCCTGAAATTGTGTGTTGGTCCTCAATGCTCCTTAACATCATACTTTAATTAAGCCTGTTAAATTTGTCCATTCAAGAGTTATTTATGAGTCTGATGTAGATGAAACACCCTTCTTATGTAAAAAATTTAAAGCCTGGTATCTTTGATAAGCTTATTTTTGTTCTTACTAAATGAATACATTTTTCACTTCAATCAATGTAATTTGGTTTCCTAAAAAAATATTTACCAAAATCATTTCCATAAAATTGATCACATGGCTTTAAAGAATTAATTCAGACATAACTGCCAGACATAATCAAAACAAGTATCTCACAACCTAGTTTCAAAGGAAACACCTCAATGAAACAAAATCCATTAAAACTCCCTTTCTTTTGAGAAAATTACTCATGTGGACCAGTTAATATTTTTGCGAATTTTTGTAATCCTATTTGCAGAAACATTGATGTTCTATTCAGTAATATTATCTTATACCCTTAATTTACACCAGTAGACAGTTTTTTCCATGCATTTTTATAATCTTTAACCTGGGAACAGTATATCAATAATCTGTAAATTCAGAAATTATTGTGATTTTGTGAAATTGTCATTTCAGGCTTATTTTTACGATTTTGAGAAAAATCCTGTTTAATTCATATAAAATATTTCAAAATGCGAGTTTAAATTATTACCTTTACAACTCTGTCATATTTTTCGCAATAATAAAAACCTCGCAATAATTTCTGAATTTACAGTAAATGTTCCTGCTTTAACATATGAAATAATACCAGGAAATGAACACTCTCCTTTTCAAATGTTTAATGGGGATATATATGCCAACTTACTGAAAAGGTTTTATTACTAAAATTATAATTCATGGACTCTTTAAACTGTCTATCAACTTTGCCTCTAAACAACCTTATACTGCAACTGTTGTATATAAAGCCTTTTTTACGACTTAGATAATGTGTTTTTGTAAAGTCATTTAACAATGCAAGTGTAGGGAATTTTACTTTGTCATTTCAAACACTGTTGATTTTTACCCCAAATATTTCATTTGGAAGTCATAAGTGTCATAGTATAAAGAGAACAACCACACATTGTCTTAAAATATCAAATTATTTGTATTAGGCTGAAAAAAGGATAGAAATGCTATCGCCTACTACCTGTTTCTAAGCCTTGTACAAATAAATCTAATATTTTGAGAAATGTATGGATATTCTTAATTTACATTAGTGGACATTTGAAGGTTACATACTCTTGTACTTCTTTTTTGACAATTTTCCTTCATGTGTTCATGTGTTTCTCCTTTTTTTCTCTTAATAGATATAGGAAGAGGTGGTATGAGTGCAAATGAGACAACTCTCCATCCAAGTAACAATTTATAAAAGTAAACCATTATAGGTCAAAGTACAGTCTTCAACACAGAGCCTTGGCTCACACCGAACAGCAAGCCTGAAAGGGCCTCAAAAATTACTAGTGTATAACCATTCAAACAGGAAAACCAATGGTCTAATCTATATAAAAATAGTCTAAATTTATTGAAAAGTTGAACTGAGTATGCACAATTGTTTAAACCCAAAATAAATTTTATTTGTCAATGTCCAAAGCCATGGTAAACCTCGTCTTTCTGATAAATGTCCGATTTTTTATATCAATATAGCTGATCATGACAGTTACGATTTTTTTTCCAAATTTCATTTTTTATTGCAGAAATTTAACTAAAACTTGTCAATATATATAACCTTGATCTTTTATAGAAATTTTAAGTTTTGTAGATTTGTTGTTCTTTTTTCTTCATAATATCAAAGGATACACCAATTTCTTTTATAGTTTTTCAATTGTATAGGTGCCCTCTAGAAATGTGGAACATTAGTGATTGGTGATGGCAAAATGTAAACCTTTTACCTTCGACAATAGCTTACTACTAAGATACATTGCAATATAAATCAATTCACGAAAAACATTAAAGAACTAAAAATAAATGTTACACCAAAACGTGCTTAAATCATTATGCTTAAACAAAATGTTAACCTTTTTGAATTATGGTTTTCTTAAGGATATTACATAACACCTATCCATTTTTATCAGGTAAAAAATACAAAATTTTAAGGTATTTCCCGAACAAAAATTTCACCTTCAAGTTGTTTCATTTGTGTCTTTTAAAATTGTTATCTTTGTTGTTAAAATTTGGTGTTTTAAGTGATCTAATTTATTGACCAAGGATTAGTCTGGCGTCGTTATAAAATGTCAAGTGGAATTGTCACCATATTGATATCTGATTTATTGCTATACTTTAAATAGTTGACACCTATACTCATATACTTCAAATAGATATATAGTACATACAATATTAGGATACTAAGTGACAAGGTACTATTTGTAGAGTATAAACTTTATCAAGAGCAGGAATTATCAGACAACTAGTAAGGGTGGAAATTCAACCTTTTTAACTGAATTGGCTAAATCTTTCGAAATTTTTTACCCTTATGCAACTTTGTACTTTGTTTGGTCTTTAAACGTTTCAGATTCCAGCGTCATTGATGAGTCTTTGATAGAATAAACATGCATTTTAGGTACAAAATTATAGCTTAAAACTTGTATCTTTTTGTATGTTCATTTTGTCCAATAGTTCTATATTCAGAAACCAGTTACATATTATTGTATACCTGGTGTTCCTCTAGCAGAACCAGCCTGACTAGAACTATATTAATAGCATTTCCTAAAGAGGCATCATGGAATAAACTGACTACCTGAAAGTAAAAAAAAAAATCTGTTAAAAATAAAATTCTTTAATCATATATAATTTATTTTAATAATCAAGCATATTATAATGTTGTTAGCTGTGCGGTAGGGTTGGAGCCTAGACCTAGAGATAATTAAAACTTGTCAAGTACATATGATAATACGACCATATGTTTTCTGGTTTTAATTCTTTTTCTCATGTCATTTTTGGGCTTTTATAGCTGACTATGCGGTATGGGTTTTGCTCATTTGTCGAAGGCTGTACAGTGACCTTATAACTACCATGTTACTTGATCTCTAGTGGAGAGATGTCTCATTGGCAATCATACCACATCTATTTTTATATTTATAGGAAGATCAAAATAGTACGGAATTTTGGAAAATCAATTCTCGAGAAAAAGAATCAATGCATGCTTAGCAGAGCAGCAGATTGGGGACAATAAGACTTCTAATTGTTAAAACTACCTGCAGGTTTCTAACTTCTTTATATTATTTGTTTATAAAACAAGAGGCTCTCAAGAGCCTGAATCGCTCACCTTGATTTTTTGGCATTTCTTTCGATTAAGAGATTGAGTGTCCAATTTCATTGTATTTTTTTTCTTTTTAAATTGTGTAAAATTGTCCTTAAAGGGCAATAACTCTTTAAGGGGTCAATTGACAGAAAGAGAGTATTGGGTATGAAAAAGAAAACTACACACTAGAATAAAATGTAAAAAAAAAAAATAACTATATCTGACATTTACCCAACAATAGGTTGTTCAAATAGCCTGAAAATTACATAGCAGATAGATCTTGACCTTTTCATCACTTTGACTCCCTGTCACTTTTGCTCTTACTGATTTAGTTTTTGAGATATAAGCCAAAAACTGCATTTGACCCCTATGTTCTATTTTTAGCAATGGCGACCATGTTTGTTGATAGATCAAAACTTCGGATACAATTTATAAACTAGATACCCTAAGGAACATTCAGTTTAAGTTTGGAAGTATTTGGCCTAGTAGTTTCAGAGGAGAAGATTCTTGAAAAACTGCATTTTACCCTGTGTTCTATTTTTAGCCATGACACCCATGTTTTTTGACGAAATAGAAAATAAAACCACAAACTTTATTTTATACACCCTACTGATCATTCAGTTGAAGTTTGGTTGAATTTGGTTGAGTAGTTTTAGAAGAGAAGATTTTTTAAAGTTAGCAAATATGATGAACAAATTGTGAAAAATTGTCATTAAAGGACAATAACCCCTGAAGGGGTCAATTGACAATTTTGGTCATATTAACTTATTTGTAGATCTTACTTTGCTGATCATTTTTGCTGTTTACAATTTATCTTTATCTATAATAATATTCAAGATAATGACCAAAAACTGCAAAATTTCCTTAAAATTACCAATTAAGTGGCAAGTGATGGCATAAGCTCACTTGGCCCTTTGGGCCAGGTGAGCTAAAAAAGTATTATGAAATATGAAAAATATTTGTTCACCACAGAGACCACCCTAAAAATCATAACAATTAATCATTTTTGTGCATCTGTATATTCAATTCCATTTTTTATGATAAATGATATAAAATTCATAACAAACAAAAACAATCATATGGAAACTATTTCAAAATAAAAATATTACAAAAAATTGATAAAAAATTGAATTCTAATCAACATCTCTTAAAAAAAACAAAAAATATCAATGCAATTGATTTAAAAAACAAGTATTTATTGGCATCAATCACGTAATTTTCTTTAAAAATACGGAAATGACATGTACCATTCTTGCGCAAAATTGTAACAAAACATGTCAAGTTTCACTGCAGATTACCGTCTTATATAATACATCTGTTTTATTATCATCAAGTGTTACGATATCGGTAAAATTAATTCCCAGCTGACGCTTAGATCTGGCTGATTATCAAGAGCAAGTTAAAGTCGGCATCTTTAATTGACAGAGCAGCAGTTTACACTTGCTATGTTGTGACGAATTCATTTAAAAATAAAAGCGAAAGTAACAAAAAATAATAAACCATAGAAGTTCCATTGCTGATAAAACAACTAATTAAGTGAAAACACGGTAATTATGATCCCATATTTTATTTCGGTTCACTAATATTGGGAAGAGGAACAACTGCACTTTCTTTATGCTGATTAATTTTACATTCATGTAATTATGTTCAGTGCTTATAGTTAAAGCGATGTTTATGTATTGAAAATAGAACTTTTGAATGTTGACATTATGGATACTGCCAATTGCAAAAGGAGCAAACTGATAGATAGTGAATAAAAATGGCAGTAGTAAGGGGTGTCGAGTACTTTCTAGGTCTAAGCAAACATAATCAAAACAGAAATCAAACAAATCTTTAATCTAAGCTTTTTTGAGAAAAAAAATCCAATTAATTAACTCTAAACATTTTCATTACTTCACTTTAATATATTGATATAGCAGTACAAATAGTTTTAGATAATCCAAACCCTGTAGATAAAAAAAAATTGTTTAAAATGACAGGTTGATGTTTTATACAATAGTAAGTTCATTTGAAATTTTTATTCTTATCTTTCATATAATTCTGATATCGCACAATTTTGGCGATAATTATATGAATTATGAAAAGGAAGTTGTAAACAACCTGAAAATTTGGATACAAGTCAACATTTGATACTCAAATCACATCAGGGACTGGGTAGACTTTTCAAATAAACTGCATGTTTAACCCTTTCTGTGTAACTTGGGGAGAAAAAATTATGAATTCAAGCCTCCCTATTCTGCACAAATATAAGGAAATTTCTTGTGATTGCCAATATTTGACAAACTATCCAACAGAGTCCAAATATAGCAGCTTTAAGTACACACCATATACCAATATTACTACCTTAAGGCTTTCCAAAATGGGTTTTGGACCTATTGACCTCCCATGTTTTACAAAGACTTTCATTTTTCATCTTAACCAAGTGAGATTTGGACTTCATGACTCAGTTAATAATTATTACATTAAACTGTGGTTTTTAAGAGATTGAAGAAAATATTTGACTGGATCATAAAGTCTCATAAGTCAAGGTGTAAATAAATGGAATTACATGACCTCCAAACTGAGCAAGGTCAAAATAAGGTCAGGAAGATAATAATTTCATTCTTTTGCACAATTCCAAAGGAACATCTATTATAGCCAGTAAAATTATCAACTAAGGATAAGATATCAATGAAACTTTAAATATAGTCAAAATCATAATAAAGCAAGATTATTAGGATCTATTATTAGAGGTTTTGGTCTGTAACTTAAAAATAATTGATACTTATAGTTACATGAAAATATATATTTAACAAAAATGCAAACTCCGAGGTATTTTCCATAAAAACTGACAAAATCAAACTTTAGATTTTAGGAACAAATGAAAAAGAAACAATTATCGTGACTTGGTACATTCAGTATTGAAGAAAACTATATGTATCAGCAAACTGATTTATTATTTAATCCTTTTCTTACATTTTTCATCACTTGGCAGTGAATTAAAACCAACTTTCCAGACAAAGGTAGACTAAATTAACACCTAATGACTCATTTATTACTTATCTTATCCTCTATAAAATATAATAGTATTATAAAAATACTGAGAAGTATTAAATGTCAATTTTATCGAGCTTCAAATTTATATTTATTATAATTTTATCAGTAGGTATTAAAGGGGAAAATTGAACTGTCTGGAACATAACGTTCAGATCAACTCAGTATCTATTCTTCCAAAAATTTCTATTTTTATTTGAAGAACTACATTTTCTAAGATTTATTTTATGCATTTTGAACTGAATGTCGGTTAATAATGTTATGTATGTTTTTTACAGTTGAACTATCGTAAATTAATGTAACAATACAGGTGTCTTTCTGTTTGACGAAGATCTACAGATATAAAATTATCAAGCAAATAAATACACATTATGGTGGCAGAAAGTTATGCAGTTGTTGCATTTTTTCATTAAATTTGTGAAATGTCAACATTACAGAATGATATCATTTGCATTCTTTAAATGCATTTTAACAGCATGGTTTTGCATTACAAAATTCTAATGAATAAAAAATATGGAAATTTGTATAATTATTTAGTAATTTATTTCCATGTAGAAAGATAAAGTTTGGATAAGAAATGTTTATCAGTTTTCATAAAATGGTTGGAACTTGGATGTCATACAGTTAGGCTGGTGTGTTTTCGATTATTGAAAATATTTTGTAAAAAAAAATTAAAAAATGAAATATTTGTTCCCTCCCTACTGCTACATTTCTTCAGTGCACTAATTATGCATGAAGTAAATGCCACAGGTAGTATAAAGCTGCCAATAATCATGTACACTCAATCTTCATTCTTTTCTTTTTTCTTTTTGATAGTTGAATCTATCTTATACAAATAGTAACGTGAGGGTACCCAAATTGCACATATTTTGACAGTTTTTCCACTTATGTTTTTTATGATCTTGACAAAAGTTTCCATTCTGTGCTTATTTTGAAGATGTATCCTTATTTACTATATAGTTACACCACTTCAAGTTTGAATTCATATTGAATCATAGAAAAATGAGTTTGAACCGACCTCCAAACGATATACGATTCTGTAATGAGGAATACCCAAATTGCATCCATGCTAAAACTCACACCCTAAACAATTGAATAACAGACGTTTTTGTTCCATTTCTTCAACTATTTAGAATAACTTGACATTAGTCCATGCTTACTATTCATTTTT
The DNA here is from genome assembly GCF_965363235.1 of Mytilus galloprovincialis. Taxonomy (NCBI): domain Eukaryota; kingdom Metazoa; phylum Mollusca; class Bivalvia; order Mytilida; family Mytilidae; genus Mytilus; species Mytilus galloprovincialis. Next base: position 63,471,060 of record NC_134841.1, on the reverse strand, counting down.
TTTTAAAATGGATGCTTGTAACATATTTAATTTGCTCATTTTCAAAAGATGACTTTTAAAGAAAATTGCATGGTGACGTTTCCGTTGATTTACTTTTTCAAGTGAATGTTTCATCTGTTGATTTTTACTGTAACTGTTTTGTGTATATTTAAATATTTTTAGCTATGTTTAGGCTCAAAGAAAACTTGTGTAAGATTTTTGCAGCTTATATGATGAATAGGTGCAATTTGATTACTCGTTGCAATTAGGGTACTGTGACATTATATTCAATTTTTTATAGTCCAGAAGTTTTAACAGGCAACCTACACTGTGGTAGGTCATTATAAACTACATTTTACTTCTTTAGGTTGCTCTTACTTGACTGAAAAATAATAGTCATTATTGAATATGAAAATAGTCTATTTGTCATGCAAATGAAGGGAGATAAAATTAATGTTCAAAGACTGGTACATACATAGTCCTTATCAATTTAACACCTACCCGAGCAAACATGTGTAGATGATTTTTTTACAAGTATTGTAACAGATTTTTTGGTTTGTTTATAGTTTCATTGTTTGAGATTGAATAAGTATGAATTGTTTCACACTTTTCATGCAGAAACCCTTTATAGATGACAGTTTGAATTTTGCTCATTTTTGAGGGCAGTACACTAACCTATAGTTATGGATATTTGATTTTGTGGTTTTGTCAATGTCTTAATAAATACAAGCCTATAGAAAAAGTGTAATTCATTGAACATTTAAATTCTTAGTTCACCTGTACCCATGTATCCACAAAATCCATGAAAATTGGTATCACCCAAAGAATAACAATGAATCCACAGCAGTGGTAGTATAAAGATCAATTTACCATATTCATGATTGTAAGAACATAATTAGTGACATCTTCATTCTTATAGTAATCCATCATCATTGGATCCACCACAACCATAGCCTCCACATTGTGTTCCACTGATATTGATCGACGTTTACGTGTGGATCGTCTAGTCCTTCCATGTTGTTCCCACCTTTCCCTTTGGATTTCATCTTGATTATCTGAAAAGAAACAATTCCAAATAAAATATCTTTGGAAGTTTCCATGGCAAAAAAAAGATGTACATGATCTTTTAGTTTAATTTCCCTTTACTATAAATGAGGGGAGGAATGCCCTTTATGGTCAGGCATCAAAAGGTAATTTTCAAATACTGAGGTCTAAAATAATTATCTGTTATCGTTAATTTTGGAAAGAACCCAACATGATTCGTCAAAATCATTTTTTTTATCGTTACAAAATAACAATTTGTAAAAGTAAACCATTATAGGTCAATTTACGGCCTTCTACACAGAGCCTTGGCTCACACTGAACAACAAGCTATAAAGGGCCCCAAAATTACTAGTGTAAAACCATTCAAAGGGGAAAACCAACGGTCTAATCTATATAAAAAACGAGAAATGAGAAGAACTTAGAAATAACATGAACAAACAACAACTACTGTACTTATAATGTACATTATGCATCAAAAATTACAATTTTTATCATTTGGCAAGTCTTGAAGATTTTTTTAGTTATTTTTCATGAAGGTATCCACAGCACCACCCTCAAAAATGATAATAAAACAGATTTTTAACTTTGAAAATGTGTTTTACTGACCGTTATATTTACCTTTAGCATCACAGGGCACTGTGATTTTTTCCTGAGTAGAATGATCACGAGTATTTTGGAATTTAAATGGTAGCGATGAAGAATTATATACAATATGAGGATGTCCATTACTTGTATTACTGTGGCCTAATACTGGCTCTATGAAATAAGCTACACTACTGCTATGTACAAATCCACGCTGAAATGAAAATGATAATTGTTAGTTCAAATATCATTGACCTATAAAACAGACCTAATCACAAACTTTAACAAGAAAGGGCAGGAGTATTTTTTATGGAGGGAAATTTCATTTTCTTCTTCTTCTTCTTCTTTAAGGTCAACAAGGCTTCAATACTGAAGAATACATGTTGTTGCGCATGCGTGATTGACAAAAATTTATACAAAATTTATAAAAATATTTTATAACAATTGGAGTGTTTGTATTTACAGATTGTGCTTAAAAATATATGTACATGTTTTGTTTGAATTTGTTTATTTGAAGCTAGAGAGAAAAGCTGGTGTTAGCCGATCTCTAAAGCTGTCAACAGTGGTGGTTTCAATTACAGTTTGTGGTAGTAAATTCCATTGAATAATTGTTTGCGGGAAGTATGACCATTTGTATGTGTCTGTATGTCTGAGTATGATTTTGTCTTGTTCTGCTGTCTGTTTGTTCAATAATATGCGATGGAATGGCTACTAGACAATGTATTACTTTATAAAATAAAATAAGTCTAGTTTTTAAGCGTCTCTCAGCTAGTGCACTGGTGGCCATTTCAACTGATTTAGCATGTTTGTGACACTGCTCGTGTAATCGTAGTTGTTGTGTACATAACGAGCAGCGTGTCTCTACCTTTTCTAATTGTATCTGTTGTTCTTTCATATGGGGATCCCAGACACTACAACTATATTCCAGTTAGGGTCTTACTAGTGCCTGGTATGCTCTTGATTTTGTTTCTGTGTTTGTAATTTTTAAATGTCTTTTTAGAAAACCGAGTAATCTGTGCTCATTTGATACTATGTTGTCTATATGTTTGTTCCACTTCAGATTTGATTGTAAGGTAATGTAGATTGTTGCTAGGCACTGGCAGAAGGTGAATAACTGCTTTTTGTCCCAAATTGTGGTGAATAATATTCGTTTTCGCCCTATTTTGGGCAAGTAATTCTCACTGGACGAGACTTTTTCATTTTCAAAGTCCTCTTTTCTCCTCTTCCCATTTGATTTGTAATAGACAAACTGATGAAGAATATCTTACAATTAAATTTTCATTTTGGCTGTATGTTATCTAGTTTCACTTTCACTTTCATTGGCGGAAAATTATAGTATTAAAATGTCATACGGGTAAGAATTTCTTATAATCCGTAGATAGACCAAAAAAAAAAACTTTATGTTTGGTTCGCATGCTGTTATCCCTGTTTGACACATACAAGACATTAGAAAATATATGCGTATTTATATTGAATCCCCCATTAAAAGTGGCCACCAAATAAATTTTGTTCTTCCTTATACATGGTCCTTTTCAACATGGTGGGTTCAAGTCACAGGCACTTGTGGTCAGTCAAGTTGCCGGCACAGCATAACGTTATGTCAGTATTTGTGAAATTAATTCTTGAATAGTAAGTTAGGAGTACTGTTAGTACTAAAATATCGGTTTGAATATCCGTGAAATAGTTGCCACTGAACATTAAGCAGACGATGGTATTGGATGATAAGAAGTATACCTGTTTGTGGTTTTTTACTGTATTTTTGTCGTTGGGTTTTGTCCCATTGACGTATCATAATCAATCCTAATTTAATCAAACCGGCAAAAGGCATTGTTAGTCTTAATAAATTCAAGGCCGATGATTCAGTGGTATAGCAGTCTTACTATACAAATCATACATAAATCAGTATAGTAATGAAATAAGAACACTATTGATGTGCAAATCTAGTTTGGCAGGAAACAGGAACTTTAATCAGCATTTAGTAGACATGTAGAGACTAGATCAACGAGTATAAAAATGAAAGGAAACTGCAGCTCTTAAATTAATCTAAAGCAGTGTCACATCATGGCAGAAAAATCCAATTAAATTATTTTAAATTTCCCATTGCTGATTTTAAGCGCAAATTGTAAGGATTATAATTTGAAACCAAAAAGGATGCTAATCGTTCAGATTAACTTGTTAACAACAATCTAACAGCACTTGATAACATGGATCGCCTTAATAAAGTGTGCATATTAGTGATAAAAAGTGATGGAAGACCACCTAAGACTTCAGTTCTAATCTTTAATAATATATAACAGGCGGGGAACATGATTTCAAAACTACTAAACGCCCAAAAACATTTTTCTTAAAGACATTTGATTACTTCCTCTGATAAAAGGGAAAATACTAGATTTCTTTTGATTGTGAAAAAAAATCGTATCACACTCTGTGTAGCCAAATTCAAGTCTATGTTATGCATGTTATAAGTTGTATGAACAGTATTGTATTAACCAAGGTAATATATCAAAGACAAATGCTTAAGGAAAACATACATCAGAAGATCGTCCCAAACATGCCATGACATGTTTGCCACTGGACGTTCAGTAACCAACAATCAATAATGCAATAGAAGATCGTCCTGAATATGCATGAAATGCTTGCCACTGGACGTTAATCAACTATTAAAATCAATAATACAAATTAAAGAAGATTGTCCTGAACATGCATGAAATATTTGCCACTGGACGTTAAGCAACCAAAAAATCAGTACTACAACAGAAGATCGTCCTGAACATACATGAAATATTTGCCACTGGACGTTTAGCAAACAACAATCAATAATACCTCAGAAGATCGTCCTGAACATGCATGAAATGATTACCACTGGACGTTAAGATACAACAATAAAAAACAATATAATAATGTCCTGAAAATGCATGAAATGTTTGCCACTGGAATTTAAGCAAACAACAATCGTCCTGAACAGGCTTGAACTATTTGCTGCTGGACGTAAGCAACCATCAATCAATCATAAACATATATATATAATATAACATAAAATTGTGTAATAACGGAGTTATGGTCGGAATTAGTTATGTCTGTATATTTATTTTTTTGCACCGCATTAAGCAATCTTAAATCATCTTGATATCGCTTACAACTGATGGGTAATTTGTGTAAATACATTGATGAAAAATAGTCCATAAAAGGAACATATATTTGTAATTAACGTAGCGTTCAATATATTAATGTTAAGTACCTCACAAGGAAACTTACTATATTCTATTATCCTTAAACATTCGAGTAATATAGATATCAAGCAACTTGTTAGCTAGTGCTCATAAAAATTGCACCTGAAAGGTTAAACTGGGTAGACACTTTATGCTCAATTTACGGACCTCAATAACGTTTGATATTTACACCATGAAAGAAACGATTTAAATACTTCTTTTGATCTTTTTTCGTTTTGTATTTGTACAAAAGTCACCTTTTTGTTGTAAGGTCTGACCTATATTATTATAGTTTTGTACCATTCAGTTACATATACTATAAATTGGATATATAGGTTGGAATAAAATTAGCATGATATCGGTTGCCTTACACAGACTGATATCTGGTAACGTGTGGTAATATGGTTTGATTGGTGATTATGCCGCATTAGCACAATAAGGCTATATCGTGCGAGGCCTTATGTTGTGTACATGTATGGGACTGCATTTAAGCTATTCAACATATCGATCCTGATCAAGAGGGGTGGTCAAACATTTTTTTAATATAAGTCATTAAGTTTTAAATTGTTGTTGTGATAATCTATGATATCCGTCATATCTTGTGCTAACTGGAAAGGTAAAACATATAGTCCTTTGAAGGAAACTTTTGTCGGTTTTGTTCTTTTAAAGTAGACAAATGATAGTTAGTACGGTCATGGAATGTTTGACTTGTGATAAAATATACAAAATTGTATTTAAATAAGGTGAGAGATTACGCAAATTGTCTGATTTTATTTAATTGCTTATCATTGTATGTTCAATCCGGCAATAATAAGCATATCTTTACAGCACTGATTTGATTTTGTTTATTTACAAGAGAAGAGATATAGTAACTTATGCAACGGTGAAGCAGTGATAAAAAAAAAATTATGTGCCATTAACTGTAAAAATACAGTAATGACTTTCATGTTTATTTACATTCAAAGTATTCGCTTATGTGTCTAAAATATGTCTAGTTAAACAACCCCTTTAAAAGCATAAGACCGTATCACATTTTGACAGCGCTTTCTTTGAGCAAACAAAAGGATAAAAAGAAAACATGAATAGGACAAGAAGAAAATTAAGAAGGACAAGAATGAAATGTTAAAAAGGGACAAGAAAAAAATATTAAAAGACAAGATTGAAATATAAAAAGGACAATAATGAAAAAAAATAGAAATGCGTACATCGTAACATTCTGTTTACCAATATTTAAAAGAATTATAAACACATGATACTGTTGGTTGCTATGAAAGATGAACAAGGTGACTGGTCGCTTTGACATCATGACAGATACGATATAAACTATTTCACGAATTTCTTGTCAATCTTTAATTTTTCAAATACTTTCAAGAGACATGTTATGTATCATGTTTTGTTCTAGTCGATTACTTTTATATAGTATGACTGATAGATGAAAGTGCACTAGGTCTAAAAAATATATTTAAAATCTATTTTTAAGAGAATAAATAGTCTTCAAAAGAAAAAAATATATATTAAGTGTTTTAAAGTATATAAACGATAAATCATATTACTTCATTTGATTGTCAATAAAAACTGATTACTGAATAAATATTTATTTCTTATATAAAAATGACATACATAGATTATATTTTATCACCCGACGATTGCAATTACAAGTCCGAATCAATTTTCATCTAGACTACAAAGGGTTAAAATAGGCCATCAGAAAATGATTTCATACAACTTTATCGGAAAGCAATTAACCCTTTTAGATGCATTCTTCCCTTAAGACATCACAATATGCAAAGAGTTTTAAAAAATACCCTCCCCAGAGATGAAATATCGGTTTCTATTGTAATATAATTGAATACTTTGCTAAGTGCAAGATTGTATCGTGATCTGATGAAAAATTGGTCAGACCTCTTGTAATACAAGCATTGTTATTAACGAATTACTTGTAATTTAAGACCTTTGGTATGCAGCTTTAAACTGGATTAATGGAGTTCCGGATAAGAGTTTAACCACCTGTCAAATAGGTGGTATTTTCAACCTTTCACAACTAAAATTGTCTGTGTACACTGCGTTTAAAACTATCATTGATTTTTTTAAATAAGAAATTGTGTAGGCAAATGAGACAACATCTACAGTTTTCTTTCTCTAATAGTTGCGTCGATCGTTTTACTCTTAGTCGACGTGACAAGAAGCGATGACGAGCCATTTTTGAAGTAGCACCAGACAATAGAAACACTGTGGATAGTTGGATGCTTATAATGTAACATTGGCCTCTGGTGACCGAATGGTCTAAGCTGTCTATAGTACTTCTCAGTTTAAATTACTTGTGTGTCTTCTAATTTGCCTAAATTCGGTATACAAAATATATTTAAACTAAAGTTATCAAAATAAATAGCTATATACTTACCAATCCATTACATGTTTCTAATGCTACTTTACTGGAACTGTCTCCTACAATTTGTCCCGTAAAATGACACAATGAACGGTCCCCGTACCGTCTGAACACTGAATCTGTCACATTTTTATAAGAATTAGTCCTTCTTTCTATTAAAAGGGACGGACTTATAAATTTATGATTTGGTTCAAGTTTTAAAATCACATCTGATTTATCAATGTTGATTTTATAATGAATGCTGTCTTTTAGCTTTTTCTGTCTTTGATGACTCCGTTTTTCACGGCCAGAATGAGGCTCTAATGAATATGATATGTGTATACCATAGCTGCTCACTCTGCTTGGAATAGATATCTCATATTGGTCTAGGTCTGCAACAAATGACGCTGGAATACAAATACAAACATGTTATTATTGTTTTACTAGTACATTTGTTCTTATTGTATACGTAGGTTTATATACAAGGTGACTAAATTGTGTGCTGGTTTGAGATTTAACTTGACGATTCTCAAAATCACATTTTTAAGACTAGCGTGATATATAAACTTTTGTTTCAGAATGGTGTGTCCACAGTTAAAACGTAGTTGTAACAGCTAGATCTTTTCCCCTTTTTCCATTTTTTCGGGACGGGGTGGGGTGGACAGAAGGGCAATATGAAATGTGAACACTTAAAAATAAAAACAGAAGAGATAAACGAAAATTGACCAATAAATTCGATAATAATTACGCCATGTAATATTCTCTACTACGACGATAATAATTTCCGTTGTCAGAATCTCACAGTATGACTTATTAAGACTGTTTCCCTTAAAACAGTTCTATTGAAATTCCTTATAGACTTATGATCATATAAAAACAATATGGTTGAAGGCTGATTAGGAAAGCCGATGTTATTGGATTCAAGGACAAGTTTGGCTAGACAAAACAAAAAAAAAACTAAAGAAACCATTGTATAAACATTTTGGATTTTACAGTCCAGACAAATTTAGATTATACAGTCCAGACAAATGTCAGATGCAACTGGAAATAACGTGAATAATATCATCATGTCATGGGCACTGACAACTGAATTCAATACAAAAGGGGAGGCGTACACTAACCAGACTGATCTTGTCAGTGATCAAAAGCTTTCCGACGTATACACAAACACTGATTTAACATTTACTGCTGTCCTGCTCTGACCTTTTGACATTCACATGGAAATGTTTATGTATATTATAAATTACTTATATGTATATGGTTATATTCAATTCAAATATATATGGAAATAAAACTATTTTTGTAACATTTATCACAACAAAGTGGATTGAATTAAACTAAATAATTAATGTTATTATTTTTTAATCGCTTTTCGATTTAAACACGTCAAATCTATGTTTTTACATTTTCTTGTCTCGCTTTTCTCGTCAAGGAACCATTAGATTAAGAGACTTCACGCCTTCTCGGCGGATAACGTTTAACAATGGAACAGTATCGCTCGTTGATCGGAGATTAGTTCAATAAAGTATACATTATTCAAAATAGTGCATAGTGCATACTCATTATACCGCCCATTTAAACTTCCTTTTCTACGTATTTAAGTGCCAGTCTGCCTAAGAATCAGGCAGTGGTGAAAACATGACCAAAAAACCCCACCCAATTTGACTTTGATTTTAGTTCATAATATGTAGTTATGCACAAAAATAACATTCATTTCCGTTTTCTGTTCTGTTAATAGAAGATAAAATTTGGTTGAAATGCACTAGAAATTAACAAATAAGGGGAGACAACTCTGTAATTTGCTATCATTCTAACCAATTTTCTAAACAGATATTTGATATTACCAGACATACACAAACAAAAGACTAATAATTTTTAACTCAGGATGGTGGTTAGTATTAAATAGCATGATTAGCTCGGTGGGTTTTTTCTGACCATGTTTTTATTTTTACCTTGAAATTGCCTGATTTTTACAAAGACTGGCACTTAAAATATGTTTCAAATAACATTTTACGGAAGATAACTTTTTATGAAAAGCTAAAAAGTGGTCGTCTGCTAGAAAAAGATAAACAACAACTACCGGAATATATTCGTATTGCATGTTGGTGCAACATGAAAAAAATGCATTTGAAAATAACAAAAAGCTGTAAGGTTCAAAGTGGACACAATAAAAAAGCATAACTCGAAGAAGAACAAAAAAGTCAATGACATATAAGCTAATACACAATGGTCCTAGAAAACATCATAGATCATCATACAGAACTCTCACACAAGTTAAGGGGCCATAATATTAAGACACAATGGTCAACAAAACTTTAAAAAAAAAAAAAAAAAGAAAGATTCATGCTTAAAGGAGACAAAATGGTCCACAAAACATCGTACAGAAAAAAAGAAATATTCACGCCTTTCAAACACAACCGAAAACCTCAAATGACCTCTCCCTATGTTTTAATACGTTTGTCCTTTTCAATCATTTTCCCGCAAGTTCTCTTATATATACATAATAAAAGAACCTAAAACCAAGGCTTAAGTGGTAAGTAAAGAACTCCCTTATAGCTATGTATTGACCATATAAGTGGTTTCCCGCGGGGAACTTTACTTGTAATAGCTCGAAATCCTTCTGAAGAAGCTAGATGACTAACTATAAGAGCTATCTTAACGAGCCATGTTGTAACATAGAACGATTGTCAAGTTTCCTATGAATAAGAATTTTATTTCATAAAATGTGTTTAATTGGGATATTAAAATGAAACTTTAGATGTTTGAATGGTTTTGACATTGATGATTATACGAATATTAAAAGATTTTATTGTACTTATCTATAATGTATAGTAAAACTATATCCTTATTTCAAAAGCAAATCCTTTTTACCATATGTATTATTGATACTAACGTTTTTCCTACAATATTTTATGATCAAACAAAATTTTACATAATGGTATTCATTATGATTTTTAAATGTCTTAAATTGGACAAAATTTTGTGCTGAGACAACATATTGGATATCCATTTCTTACAACGGTTACATGAGTAGCAACAATTAAGACCCGTGTTTGTATCTTTGATCATAATTGTAAATCCTCAGAAGGTGGTACACTTGTCAGAACTGACAGTTATTTGCTTTAAACCTCAGCTTTAAACAGATAGACCGATAGTTGTATTACCGCGAGATAAAAAAGGATTGCGAAGTTGTATTCATGCAGCGAGACAAAAAAGCCGGTCGGTAGCGAAGTTGTATTACAGCGAGACAAAAAAGCCGGGTAGCGAAGTTGTATTACAGCGAGACAAAAAAGGGTAGCGAAGTTTTTTTTCGAGTTCGGTAATTGTATTGCATTGTTTTTGTGTTGCTGTTATCAGTGTTTTGTTTTGTTCTGCTGAGCAACGCGACAATCACAACAAGTGGAACAGGAGCGGCTGACATCCAATGTTTGGCTCTTTATCTTATGTTTCTTAATTGCTTGAAATAATGTTCGTCTTTTCGCCCTTGGTTGCCTGATCTTACTATTTTTATTACCAAACTTTATATCTTCTTAGATCTTACTAAAAAGGAAGGCGCGACTATGATACGTCAATCTTCCACAACCTGTGGGTACATATGAATAAATGTACTTTTATAATCATTTTTCATATGTTATCTAAAAAAAATGGTTACACTGAATATCATTTTTTTAACTTATCATTTTTTTTTATCTTTTATAATAACATGGTTCTCTAAGTACAGTGAATATAAACATGTTATTATATATTTAGCTGTATCCCTGTTTGATCTGTCAGCATCACAACATTGAGTACACTTTCTGGTTTTTAATGGTATCTTCGGGTCAGATAGGTGATGAAATCAAACGCTTACATCATTACTGTAAGAGTTTAATGGCTTTACAAAAAAATATGTTTAGGTTATACGGCCAAGGGTATTATAATCTTTTTATTTCATTTTTTTTTTTTTTTTTTTTGTTTATGTTTGGTTGCTAGTTAAATATTTGTTTAATGACTGAATATTGAAACAAACAGGATGTTTTTTTACGTTTCGATGCCATATTCGAGATAAACAAACTCTAGTCGAAGAACTTACTTATATTTTTGACTCAATCTATTAATCGAGTATAATCAGAATTTCGACTGAATATTTTTTTACAGATTGGTAAATCTATTACGGAATAATCTGATAATTCGAGAAACCAGAAGAAATATAAATATAAAAAAAAACTAAATGGGTTAGAATTAGAAAATGTTTATGCCATTAGCAGGATCGTTGTTTGATATCAGTCATAGTTTGAAGCATTATTAATCGATTAAATCGTTTTTACAGCGATTAATCATTATCTAAAAGACATATTAATGGCGATTTTGATTGTAATCGGCAATAACCATGTCCTTGGGTCTATAAACAATGTCTGTAATCATAACAAAAACCAGACATTCCTAGAAATAACGAATGCAATTGATCATTTATTTCTGCTTACAACTCTTAAAAATATATATTTTTTTTTTTTTTTACATATCTTATTGGTTGAAATTTTTCTAAAGAGTAGTATAATCAATAAAATCAGTTCTAAAAATACGCAAAATTTGTGGGAACACATCATTAATCAATCAACAATCAGTCATGTTTCATTGATAGGTTCAAACCACAGAAATTTCCTACTATTTTCACTAAAAAGTATGGTTCGTTGGGGTTCATCATTTTTCCGAAAGTAACAGTCCAATGCTTTTGAGTTATGACCGAGATGTCCATGTTATATCTTATAAATACGAAGCAAAGAAACAGATTAAACCGACACTAAAAATTACGTATTTTGACTCATCTGGATGTAATTCTTGGCAGTGCAAAATTTTGTTTCAAAGTCTTAAAATAACATTAAATGAACTTGCACATTAAAATTTTATTGGTCCAACAAACTGGACAAAGGGTGAAAAGCATTCTTTTACAAGACAAACCGTACAACTTCCAGCGTAAAGCATTGGTGAACAAAAATATAATAGTTGAGAATCGACATTAATTATGGAATAGAAATGACTCTCAAGAAATAAATCACGAAATGTTCTAAATTATTTACACAAAAAAAGTTGTCACATGCGGCTTTAACGTGATCGGGGTATACGTAATACTTTTCTACTTTTTACTCTCATTTTCGACTTTCACTAATGTTTCGACCCTGAAGTAATGGTAGACAATGGTCTATTTTTGGACTGTATGTTGACTTCTAAAGATGTCTACTCGTGTTATTAGGTTATCGCGCGATCGTCCGATTGACGTATACGTCACATCTCATTCTATTCATACTTCAATCTTTTATTACTATAGTTTCTTTTTTCCCCACAATATTCTCAAACATATACAAACTGAAAGACCTTTTCATTTCATAATTTCGTCTCTCTAAGATTTTATTTGAGAGCTACTTAAAGGTAAAATAAACAAAAAATAGCATCCAATATCTAATAATTGAGATTTTTTCTCAACTAGTTGATTTCTTGGTAGACAAAGAGAACATTATAAAAATGACGTCCGAATTGCGAGTTCAAGAGATAAAAGGGTTTAAAAAATAAGGACAATAATCAAATACAAAATAAAGAGCAAAAACCACACGACCGTAACTGAGCATATACCATACGAAAATGCTTTTCAACCTTGGTAATTTTAAAGAATACGTCGTCTTTTTATTTATAAAAGCATAGATGTAATACATATTCTTTATTCCTTCCTTACTCGAATCCTGCTTGATTAGTTTTTCATCTCAATCTCGCATTACTAATGACTTCAAATCTACTATAAGCCCGAATAATACCAGACAAAATCTACACACTTACTGAACATCAATGCAGTGTAAAAAGCAAATAAAATTATGTAATTGATTGTGGCAGTTTAATGTGGAACATTGCAATTTTATAGGAATATTTGTAACAATGGTCGGTAGTCCGTAGCCAACTAATCACTCAGATTTGGCAAGAATACATTGATTCATCCACGGTTATTTTCTAAACATGAATGTAATAAAATTGTATCGTGTTATGTCATAATTGAGAAGCCAAAAATAGCATTTAAGTTGAAAATATAAGCTCAGTGTGCTTTCATACTGGTAAACATTAGTGATAGATTGAAGTTCAGATGCACAAACAAATTTACACCCTGCAAAACTGTCTGCGTCACACCAAAAAACGAAAGCGTTCGTCTGTTTTATAACTCTTACTACAGCATTTTGCAAAATTCATTTACTTTTATAAATGGTAAAGTAACAATTTAGAAAACGTTTTACTACTAACGAATTTACCCAATCCTCTATGCATGAGTTTTCCAGTTGAGCAAAAAAAAAGTAGCAGATACAAAAACAGGTAGATGTGGGAAAGCGCACACAAAGAACAAAACAAACTCAAAAGAACAACGCCTTTATTGTTCTCAATCTGCAATTCACAGTGAGGCCTCCAACATGGAACACAAACTCTCACCTCACTACAAGTTCATGACTACGAGTAGATATTGCATCGTCGTAATTGATTGATTTTAGGTTGCTCTAGAACGTCCAGTGACAAATATTTCATGCAAATTCAGGACGATAGTATCGTTGTAAATCCAGATTCAAGTCTTTCAAGTAAAAACTAAGCTTCCAGATGAAAATTCACAATTTTTTATGGGGTGTGGATACATTACAATTTTATTTAGATGTCGAAAGATAATGACAAACAATAGATCACATGAAAGTTCTCCAAAGTGCATTTAATTTGCGACTAATGATGTCAATTTAAAGCATAATTGATGCAGTTTAAGATTAGAGACAACATTTATCTGTTTTATGTCCTTAACATAATCACATACAAGATTTATTGGTTTTCTATGAACTATACGAACGTACAAGTGCAATAAATGTACAAAGTGGTGCACATTTTCAGCATACAAGTAAACTAGATCACCAATTCGCCTTGCATATTTTTCGTAACATGCATTCTCGACCCAAATTATTGATAATAAAAGTAACAATAGATGTAATTCTTTATTCAGTTCCGCAAGTCAATTACAGCGATGTTTTGTATATTGATGACATCATTTTTGCGTGTATGCATATAATTACTGCTAGTAGTCAATGATACAGATGTTTCTAAACTAATGGGGTTATATTTAGGTTTTGTTCGTACTTAACAAAAAAAAACTCTGCTGGATTCGGTAAAAAGTGCACACGTGCATTACGACAGAGCGTACCGTTGCTTTTAGCCTTAAAACCTTTTATCAAGAAGGTACAAAAACAGAATTTACAATGTACGAAAAGGCACATTTACTAATATTAGTAGTTACTAGCAGGTCTTGTAAGATAAGAACATATAGACTCATTAAAGATACCAGGCTTACAGTTTTGTACACCATAAAGACACGAGTTTCGTCTACTAAAGACTCACCAGTGAGGCTCGAATGAAAAAAACAAACCCTTAAAGTCAAAATAACGTACGAAGTTCAAAATCATCCAGGATAACTTATTCCAAAAGGTTTTGTCAAATACAGCTACTTAAGGTAATGTATTTTTGGGGTAGAAAATCGCTGAGGATAACAAATTCCGAAAGGTTTTGTCAAATACAGCTAAGGTAGTGTATTTCTGGAGTAGGAAATCTGTGAGGATAACAAATTCCAAAAGGTTTTGTCAAATACAGCTAAGATAGTGTATTTCTGGAGTAGGAAATCTGTGAGGATAACAAATTTCAAAAGGTTTTGTCAAATACAGCTAAGGCAGTGTACTTCTGGAGTAGGAAATCTGTGAGGATAACAAATTCCAAAAGGTTTTGTCAAATACAGCTAAGGTAGTATATTTCTGGAGTAGAAAATCCAATTCAATTAAAACGTCGACTTACACAGTGTTCTTACGTGAAGCCACTCTTTAAGGGTACATTAACAAAGTCGGAACACTTGATGGACATTTTTGGTTGAATAAGGTAATAATTAAGAATTAATAATTCACGTGACAAAATCGATAACTAGTGCAAGTATGCCATTTTAAAAATATGCTCTGTGGCATACCAAATGACACGAAAAAGTCGGCAATCAAAGATATGCGTGGGACAACTACCGTAAAGTACCAACACTTGTCGTCTGCAAGTGTCAACTTCCTATCGTATTTAGTTTGACAGACAAGTAACAAGCAAGACAGAGGAAGGATGAAACCGAATATGTCTAACCATAGTTCTTTATTTTCATATTTATCTCTATTTGACCGATTTATATCTCGTATATATATCCGCAACTCCTTGAACTATTTATTTTATCAACGTAGTTTAACTGTCACTGTTTATTTCTACCGAAAAAATCAAACAGAAATTATCGATATACGTTTGATCTCTTGTCAAATTATGCGGTTTTTTAAATGATTTTGATAAATTATTATGTCATTTTCGTGTTTAAATAATGTACATGATAAGATATAAATATTTAAGTTTTAGAAAATATGACTGATAATTCAAGATTGTAAACATGTTGGTGACAGAGTAAATAAATATTCCAGTCTTGATGGCTAACAGCCTAACAGACTAAATAATAATGTTATAAATAATACATAGCGTACTTGTATTGCAAAAAAATGGGAACTACAAGCATTGGCTGAAAGAATGGCGGGAGCTCGGCAATTTTAGAGGGATATTTTCAAGTATTAAACTTTTTATCTTTTATAGACGCTGAAAGTGTTGACGGATGTACATATCTAAGATATAATTTTTTGGCAGGAAACCAGTGTTTTAAAGTTTACAGAAAAAATGTGTTTCCGGCTTTAGTCGTGCTCATTTAGAAGTTTCCTCTTTGAAAACTAATATACATGTACTTTATATTATTTTTTTTCTTTTGAGGTATCACAATGTGTGCATGTTTAGGGGCCCAGTGGAACATCAACCTTGAGTCTGTGAAAACCCGTACGCAGCGACCAAGCATTAAAAAAAATGAGCGAGTGCGGAGATTTAATTTTAATTAGATTGAATTAAGATCGGTTTTTTTTTCACATATTTGGTTGCATATGGTTCCAATTTTCAACGCTATTAGGCTGAAAATGTATCCACAACAGAAACAATTAATAGCAAAATTCTCGAGGCAAAATTACTTTAGAAAAGGAACACTTTCGTCTTTTACAGTTTTGTACTTAAAACGACAAAACTGTTTTATTATATAAGACTGTGATCAAATAACTATTTTATTCTAAGACATTAATACCAAGCACTGAACCAACATGCATATTCACTGATTCATAGTGTTTGTATGTTTTACTAAAGATAATTTACAACAACAAATTTGTCATTCTGGTGAGCAAAAAACAACATGCACTAGGATTCCACCTAATATATTGCAAATGAGAGACAGGTGTATATCTATGTAGAGCGTCCTTTAATACGGAGTAAGGTGGCAAGATGTTTGTAAGTTATGAAACATGGTGCCATTAAACCAATTACCAGCTATTCATCTCCAGAAGAACAATCAACAAACAAGTCAGAACGACATGCCGTTCAAGTGGAGATATGTTGTATGCACCTTAATTTGACAAGAAGATATGTATGTTGCGCAACATGCACGTCAAATGAATGTTTTACCAATTACGATTAGAAGTCATAAGATATAGGAGCCGTTGTTTTCTTTTTATGTTTTCCCTTTTTACGCCCTACAATTACTTTTAGAAAAACAAATTGGGAAAATTACAAGATGTGTGTGACATGAAGTTTTATCCGGTAAAAAAGATAAATTGTGAAAAAGATAAATTCTAAAAGCATGTCAATGACAGAATTGCGCCATTTGTTCTTATAAACCTTTCTCGTCAGTGGTGATCGAATGTTGGTATCTAATAAGGCTTATGAATCACTCTATTAACATGTTCTGTACAGCCAGATAACAGATAATTTTTTCGAGAAACTATTGTGGAGCGAGGGAAAATTTCCGTTCGGAACACCGTAATTTCTATCAGTTTGATTGATTGTTACTTGCTTAACGTCCAGTTGCAAATATTTCATACATATTCAAACTAGGATACATTAACAACTATTACAGTGCGTCAGTTATTCAATGTAAATCGAGCGATATGGAAATAGTTACAACTGCCACTGAAAAATGAATTTCTGTTGGATATATATGGGCAGACATTTTGCCATATGATAAGCAAATTAAGAGTCCCACGTGCAGCTATTTATTTCAATGGTCTTTGTCGTACAAGAGAGCACGATACTAACCCTACACAATGCGTCGGTTTTATATTCCAATTCGGACCGGAGGTGGCAACGTATTTATACATTCAATACAGCCAACCGGTCGCCAACTTAATCAACGGTTTTCCTGCCATACCTCAGTCAACCTAAGATGTATTTCTATTTCACGTGCACCCTACACAAGTTGTAGATTTTTTCATTCGTATCCCAAAGTAACCGCCTGTGATATTTGGCAGGACACTGGTTTTGATTCACAATCCAACATTACTAATGATTATTTTTATAAGTATAACAGTTTTTTAAGGATGAACCGACGGCATATTTTTGTTAGATTAACTCAAATCCCAGGATCGTGTACCTTCATTAAACATGCACTTCCTACTGCCACAACAAGTTCAAAGGGTGTTTCCGTGCTTGTGATTAGTAATTAATCTTATATAATACACAATTATTGCTAGGATTGCTCAGTGGCGTAGTATTGCACTGAAAATTCGGATGGACAATCTTTTGAAAGCGACAAGTAATTATTTTATTTTTTTTGGAAAAAATGAGGGGGGCAGTTGAAAATTCAAAATTTGTACCTACACGATCAATACGTATGTAAACAGTTTCTGGTCTTTTGTCAAGGCGTTTTCAGATTTATAATCGATTGAATTGTTATTTGGATGGAGAGTTGTCTCATTGTCACTCATACCACATCTTCCTATATCTATATGGTATCTTCCTACTTGTTGCTTTAGTAAAGGCATGACGAATACCTGCTAGTATACTCGACCGATACGGTTAGTCGGATTTCTAACATTATGCTAGGTAACAGACCGCAGGAAAACGCATTTCCAATCTTGGTTTGACCCGGCCGTGGAAGAACCCACGACATCTTGCACACATCCCGAGCATGCCTCAACATAAGATTAGGATGATGAGGTGAAGATGTCAGACTGACATTTAAAGGTTTTAAATATAAAGCAATGTTCAAATCCGAATGATTGATTGGTCGGTATCAATTAACGTGCACTTAAACTATACATTGATGAATAAAATGTATATCCAAATTTCAAGAATAGAAAACCATAAATATATCCAAAGAATGAAAGGCGAATATGAACTGGATATAACAAGTTTCTTTAGTGGACTGTTGTAAGGCAAAATTCTCTGTCCTCATTTTCCAGTGACATTTCATATTTCTATGCCACCTTGATCCCGGATGGTCTCTATTGCAGACCTACTTATTGTATTTATTGTCGATTTGTTAGGGTCCTAACACACTTGGACTGTTTGTCACTGGACATTAATTTGATTGAGATCTTTGTTGAATAAAAATTTCTTTGTCATCTGGTGGTCCCATGTTAACATATTAAAACTAGGATATATATGTCCGGTTCACGTTACCGGTCATTAATCTTACCGACACCAAGTATTTAATTACTTCAAACAGGTGTAACAAAAAACAACAGTTAGTTGTTGTTCCATTAATTAATTTGTTAAATTTTTTGTAACACGTCAATATATCTAAGATAAATTGTTATTAAATGTTTAAGTGTAGACGAGCGACATTTGCTTTTCACCTTACCCAAAGGCGATGCAAGCTATTTCTAGAACACTTGTTTGATATGTGCATTGTCGTCTTTCTATCATTTACACGCAAGGCATAAAAAACCAGTTTAATTCTCTGGCAGACGGCTGCGCTTATCTATACAGATATACATGATTTACTATTGGTTCTTTGGCGTCCAGTGGCAAATATTTCATTTTACATGCGATCAGGTGTACAAAATTGCAATTAAGAAAGATAAGGGAACTGATCAAAAAGGGCAAAATTTCAAGTGTGATTTTGTTAAAAATAAGTGTCGTCCCAAATTTGTCCTCTGAAGATGGCTTTTTTTTTTATCATTTTAAGCTGGTCAATATTGCGTTGTTCGTGAGTACTTTTGAAAGAATCTAGCGTGGGACGTTCAAAATTCCGGAAAAAAAGTAACGAAAATTGTCACTATTTTCGATATATATATAATTATGGACATGTTTTTATCCATTTTTATGATCAAGTTCAACCAATATTATGTATACAAATTGAAAAGTATAATCATTGCACACTAATCAGTCACTTAGATCATAGTACAATCTCGAAATATGAGGCAAAGTCAAGCCTTATAATTAATGTATTGTTTCATTTTACCCTCAATTAAACAAACAAAAAACCAACATTCAAATCAAATTGATCGAGAATTGAGTAATATACATGTATGATCTACACAGCAAGCGGTCGATCCCCGACTTATTAGACGAAATAATTCCAACTCTCATCCGAAACAACAATCATATAAAAGTTTCTCATCCTCAAAATCAATGTAGATTATAAAATGCCATATATCAAGTAAGTGCAAATAAACATAACTATTTATCTTCCCCTGAAAATATCAATTGTGCAGAAGTCGGTTGCACCAAGAATCAATCTTAAAACATGTTGTTGATCCGTTTAGTTTTCAAATATGTATCTTAAATGCCAGATTTAATAACCAGATATGACATATATCTTTAAAATTACAAATTTTGATTCTTAAAAAATATGCACATTTAAATTTAAAGGGATATTTATTATTTGTTATTCATACTTATTACAGATAGTCCTTGTATTAACGCTGACTTTGCATATATGTTGCACAGGTACGCCTTTATTTGATACATTAAATATACATAAACCCATACTGTTTTGATGAATTTCAACTTCATTTTGACTAACCAAGTTTTAGAAATACAGTAAATACTAAAGTGTCTTAATAATGTATCGATCACATAAACAAATGATCGTCCTGAATATGCATGAAATGTTTGCCACTGGACATTAAGCAACCAAAAATATATGAACAAAATCATAAATAATGGTCATTGTACGTTCGTTACTTAGAGATACTTTTCCAATAATGTTATGAAGTTAAATCCTACAGATTTTCAATTCAGGTTAAGGGTTGGGATAAATTACTTCACACTTTTAATTTTCTCGTCAAATGAGTTTTTCCGATGATGTGTGACGAGCATAATAACGGTCCACACTTTTAAAAACTAAATTATAAAGCTGTAGTCAATACGAAGGCGGAAGATGATCCGTCCAAAATCCGGTCTTTAATTTTCAAAAGATTTTGGCAGTGACATAGAACATTTTTTACACGACATCATTACAACTTGATTTAATAATATGCTTGTATAGGCTATCGGAGCGTAATATCAGGGTTTCAACAAACGCTCAAGCGTGGTAACATACTCTGAATGAAGAGGGAGGGATATGTCAAATCATTAATTACACTACAGAAGTTCAAAATACAGAAACCCGGTATTTAGCAAACTTCTTCCGACAAGATTCAACCTACGGCAGTGTTGTGGTATAATGGTTGGCAACAGTTTCAAATCCTAGCCTTAACGGAAGAAAAAAAGGACCGCGAAAACCTCTTAAACCACAATAGTAACAAAAAGCAGAAGAAAAAATGGGCGAGAACTGCGTAAACCACAATAGTGACAAAAAAACAGAACTGAACAACAGGCGAACCTCTTAAAATACAAATGTGACAAAAAGCAGAAAACTAAATAACAACAGACGAACTTCTTAAAATACAATTGTGACAAAAAGCAGAAAAAAAAACAATCGCCTGACCTTAGCCTGACCGTTTTTATTGGATGACATAGCTGAAAGTTTTATATGCTTAAATAAACAAAGATTTGCTCTTATAAGGCATTTAAAGAGATTATACGGATTTAACTTAAATTTACTTTAATATGGATTAATGTTTGATGTATTTAAAAATTGGTCACACAGTCCTCATAGAACCTGCTAAAAGCTTGTTTAAAGTGAATGTCAACTGTGAATTACTGATACTGACCCAAAGTACGGAGTCCTTAAAACTTTTAGAATGTCTCGATGTTTTCAAACATAAGCAAACAAAATCAAATATAGATGAAAATTGTAAATAATATATTTGTCAATATAAAGTTGATTTGTTTGTATATGTATTATTAAATGCGGATAAAATTCGGTAATTAAAAAGAAAATGTATAGTGTCATCCTATTCCGTCTATCAAATATTGCAATTTACATAATTCAGACTTATGCTGATAAATTGTCTCGCATGACCTATTTATCACATTATTTATACACTTTACAGAAAGTTACAATGGTGTTTTCTATACGGTTCGCGTTATATCCTGCCTCCGTCAGATACAGGGGTATGCATATAGCTGAAGGTTTACTTTCATAAAATATAAGAAAAACATACAGGAAATACATTTTTTTACTAAACATACAATTTGCTATTTGTGTATTAAAGAAGAAAAATATCAAAGGCTTACCTTGTCTGGGATCAGGAAAATGTAGTCCATCATTTGTATCACAAGTTGCAGGAATTATTAAAATAATGTATATTAATTTAAATGATAAATGAAAATTACATAACGTAATTGAGAGTGTCTTCATCCTTAATGGTGGACCTGACAGGAGGCTACATCTGTATCAAAACAAGAATCGACAGATTCGTATTTAAAAAAAAAATCTCCATTGAAAATTTAAATCATATATAATAAACTAATTAGTTTATCTATTTGTAAACCATATCCAGTATTTTTATGCTAGACGGCGATACCATTTTCACGAAGTGTTTTGGTTGTAAGATCATTGAGTTGTTCCGTTATTTGATAAAGTGCATTGAACAATTAAATATGATGTTATAGACCCGCGTGAATAAACTTTCTGACAGCACAATGATAAGGGTCAACGATCCTGATAAGTTTGTATTACTCACAATCAGACGTCTACCCCTTTAACAAATCAAAAGATTCACAATTTGACCGTCAAAGTTATCGAACGTTCGTTTTATTTAAAAATCCTGGTATCACAGATACGACTTTTATGTTGCTCATAGATACATGTAGTCAGTGCTCACTGTATATGATCTGTATAAATAAATAATATGATTCATTTTCCAAAAATTATGTAAGAGCAAGTCAGCTGTTTCTTTAAAGTCCTCTTGATTTCACTATTTTTTTTTTCTCGTTGGCCTTGAAAAAAGGTTACTACTTCACAACTAAAATTCTTTCAGTCAAAAAATGTCACAAATCCATGCAAATAGATATCAAAAATATTTCACCTTATTGTAACATCACTTGTTATAGATCGGTGTTTCGATAATCAAATTCAAACTTCGAGCAAAACTTTATTTGTAAATAAACACATATTATGTCTACTCTGGCGACAAATTTATTCTAGTAATCGGCCGTCAATGTAGTCTCCGTATGAGACTCTCGAATGCTTTATACTGAATAAAATCTCTGATGTTCGTGCTGGCGTGTACCTTTGATCATTATATTCTCAGTAATTACAAATTATTTTAATTCATACGAGATATATGAATGAAAAACTTCACAATCGACAGAACACACAATATATTACCTCGTTGGTTGTTGAATATGAACATTTTTATGAATAGGTAAGCCCTTTAACATTTAGAAGCGATGCGTAAATATAACAAACACCGTGAGATCAGTTTTACACTTCAGTTACTAAGTTTAGTATTAAGCTCTATCCAAAATAGATTTGTATCCAGAGTCAGCTTTTAACTTGCAGCGAAATATACATCTGCTCGTAATTGCACCTGCAGTGTTTCTAATGCGACATCAAAAGTAGAAAAAAAGATTTGTCTCTAAGATTTATATATATATCTGCTATGAAGATTTTAGATTATCATACTGTATCAGTCTTACTTTTTTTATAGAAAGTTTGTTAATTGGTTAACTTGATCATTAATTAAGCTGAACAAGTGCATCTTCCTAGAATAAACAAACAATAACAGTAGTGTTAAGAAATCCGTAGAAAACCTTTATTTCTATTTTTTGTATGTATTTCTTATGGGAAAAGTAATAAAAATTAGGGGTTCATTGCGGCTTTACATACGTAAGTCATTTATCACTATCATGTAGCATTTTACAGTAAGTCAACACATTATTCTGCGTAAAAACACTGATAAGCAAATTAGACTAAAACAATAATGTTGTAAGCAGCATGACATTTATGCACTTTCTTGAGCTTCGTATTTCTAGATTCGTAAGGGAGTATATGTACAAGAGAGTCAAAACATACCGAAAGAACATCCAACCTCATAAGTCAAAAATAAACTGGCAATCCCAGGGAAAAAAGAACTATAAAAGACAAAAAGAAAAGAAAACACAACATACAAAACACAGAATCAGGCAACACGGAATACACCCCCAAAAAACTCAAGTGGATCTCGGATGCCCCAGAAGGATAAGCATATCCTGCTCCACACACAGTTGCTCCACATTTAGTCTGCATTATCGGATGACATATCATTGCTATTTTTTTTCTGAAAATGTCGATATTGCCGGTAACCCTGAAATTTCAGAAGTTTGTTAGTGAATAAAGTTTTTTCACCCCAAACATCTCTGCATAAGAAATACTTGTATAGATTATATTTATACTGTCAGCTTGGCCAATTTTTTTTCAATCGTATTACCAAAGACCGTGATAATAATGAATTTTGTTAAACGTCATGCCTCTCACTTGCCTTAAAAGTTTCGATTACATTTGATACATTTTGCTATTACAAGACATCCATGCCGTAGTCATAATCTCGTCCTTTTTCTTTGTATGTTTTTTTTATGCCGAATATGATTTTTCACTCGAGTTTTTATTGGTCACGAGCACCACAGCGGAAGCCACTAGTGTAGGAGGAAGCACTTACCCTTCCGGAGTACTTGAGTTCACCTTCAGTTTTTTTCTGATTCTGGTGCGATTTTCTGTGTTGTGCGTGAACAGGTATTTATTTTTTTACCCTTTCTTCTTCATGCAATTGTATGTTTTTGGATTGCCCTGGCCCAAATGATTCAGTCGTTATATACCAGTGCTTTACGACAACCCCCCCGGGCAGTCCCAGTTCCGATGCACATACTACACTTCACAATAATTAACGAAGTAAAGGAAAATAGTTCCGGAACGGAAACGATCACTGTACGGAGTTTGGCTCTACGATAAACCCGCGTGGGAAAAAATGGAGTGAGAGAAGGATTGAATTAAGGGAATAAGGATTGCCCAACTGGTATATTCGTCCTTTTTAAATCAGATTAAATTTTGTAGAGTATTTATACATGCGCTTTAGTCATGCTGTTTTGTAGGGTTGAAACTGTTTTATCTAAATTTCTACTCATTTTATCTATACATGCAAATTGCGTGCTGTTTCAACACTTGAAATGTCATAGTTTAACAATTAATTATGAAAACATCAAACAAAAGTACTTATTTATAATATTTGCAAACATTCACATAAAAAGATACAATTGGCATATTAATCTTATCTGACGGAGTGCTGCAACAAACGGTGCATGTTGATAAATGGTGTTTAGTTAAAACTTAGTATTTATCAAAATGTCTACAATACTAGAGGCTCTAGAAAGCTTAGCATGTATCGCTCATTGGGTTGATTCTGTTAGAATGCCACAGATGCGATTATATCATTGGGGTATTGTTAATGTGTTGAAGACAACGACTTCATAATACTTTCTAAACGCAGATGTACTTTCGACAATAAATTTTATGATAAACCGACCCTTCTTTCGTTTTTGAACTCTTCTTTTCTGACAAAAACTTTAAACTTTCATACGTTTTGATGCTTATGTGGTCTCTTTGATGATAGTATATGGTCTACATCATTCACTAAAGTTTTTTGAGGTAATGCATGGTTTTAGTATTTGCATAAATAAGTACTTGGTAAATTATTGAATATCAAAGAACATGTTGTATATAGACTTGACACCGGTGTTTTACTGGGATAAAGAAATGTTGTCACTTAGGACTTCTCCCATCCGGTATTAAAACCTTTGCTAAAGTGAGACATTAGTTTAACTGAGTGGGATGTATAAGTACGCAGCCACGTGCAGGCGTAATGCCTATTTCCGATACCCCGAGTATGGTAAATGCAAAGATTATTGCACGTTAAAGTTGTCTTTTATTAGTTTTCTATGTTGTGTTTTTATATGTAGCCTTTCTATTGGTTTGGTTTTTTTTTTTTTTTGCTATTGCGTTGAATGTTTGAATTTGTATCTTTCGTCTCTCTTTTAAAAGAACTATTGCAACAACTCAATACGAAGTCCTTCGGGGGTCTGTAGCACGGTACAAAGTCTGCCCTATTCTACAGACCCTCACTTTCCAGTAGCATTCCACACATTGTTCGTCTATCATACCGTTGGACCTACATTGCAGAACCTACCTACCAGTAAAGGTTATGTAGTTCTCACTCTGAATATGTATGACATATACTAAATATGCCATTGTGCGTTCACCAAGCAAAAGCAATCAATGAAATAAATGTGCTACGATCTATTTAACTAAAGGAGAGTAGACATAACTTTTACGACAAACTTTGTAGGATTCGCCTGAGTGTGTAACTACCTACTTCAGGGTGCTAAAATATCTATGGATATGAATTACTTAAAATATTGTCGGTTACTAGTATGTGAATGTACATTTTATACAGCGGCGTAATAAACAGTATAGGAAAAACTGCCATAACAAAAAACAAGACAAACTGCAATATCAAAACTCAAAACAAACTAAAATACAAAAACAAACAACAAACAATAACAAAACACAAAACACAAAACAAACTGCAATAAAAAATCACAAAACAAACTACAATAACAAATTTCAAGACAAACTGCAATAACAAAATACAGGTCAAACTGCAATAACAAAACAAAACAAACAGCAATAACAAAACACAAGACAAACTGCAATAACAAAATACAAGTTAAACTGCAATAACAAAACACAAAACAAACTGCAATAACAAAACACAAGACAAACTGCAAAACAAAGCACAAGACAAAATACAATAACAAAACACAAGACAAACTATAATAACAAAACACAAGTCAAATTGCAATAACAAAACACAAGTCATACTGCAATA
Organism: Mytilus galloprovincialis; assembly: GCF_965363235.1. Lineage (NCBI taxonomy): Eukaryota > Metazoa > Mollusca > Bivalvia > Mytilida > Mytilidae > Mytilus > Mytilus galloprovincialis. The sequence goes on along the minus strand of NC_134841.1, from coordinate 63,444,763 downwards.
AAAAAAAAAAACACAACACAAACTGCAAAAAAAAAAAAACACACAAGACAAACTGCAATAACAAAACACAAGACAAATTGCATTAACAAAATACAAGACAAAATGCAATAACAAAACACAAGACAAACTACAATAACAAAACCCAAGTCAAATTGCAATAACAAAACACAAGTCATACTGCAATAAAAAAAACACACAAAACAAACTGCAAAACAAAGCACAAGACAAACTGCAATAACAAAACACAAGACAAATTGCAATAACAAAGCACAAGACAAATTGCAATAACAAAATACAAGACAAAATGCAATAACAAAACACAAGACAAACTACAATAACAAAACAAAAATCAAATTGCAATAACAAAACACAAGTCATACTGCAATATAAAAAAAACCACAAGACAAACTGCAAAACAAAGCACAAGAAAAACTGCAATAACAAAACACAAGACAAATTGCAATAAAAAAGCACAAGACAAACTGCAATAACAAAATACAAGACAAAATGCAATAACAAAACACAAGACAAACTACAATAACAAAACACACGAAAATCTGCGATAACAAACTACAAGACAAACTGCATTACAAAACACAAGACAAACTACAATAACAAGACACATGACAAACTGCGATAACTAAACACAAGTCAAACTGCAATAACAAAACACAAGACTAACTGCGATAACAAACATAAGACTAACTGCAATAACAAAAGACGACCCTATACAGAAAACTAGAGATCGAGAAACCCAAAATCCACTAAAAACTGGGAAGCTGATTAACAAATGCAAACAGAACGGAACAGTCAGTGAACTTCGGTTATGTTAAAATATTTCAAACTTATTGTATTTTTACGAAAGCGTTAAAATCTGAAATTGTGCTAATAATCTAATGGGCATAAGGCTCTACACTAGTTTACCATTTATACCCAATAGTTATTTTAAAATGAATATAGCTATTAAAACACTGTGTGCATATTGGTGAAATAATGCAGTATTCGAATCCAACGCTAAGCTGTTTGTAACGTTGGCTGGTTTTCATCACTAACGATCTCCTCTGTTTCAATATTGACCTCACAAATCTGCTTATTCAGCAGAAAATGAGGTTATTATAATAAATTCTCAGCGGCTCTATTTAAGGTATTTTTTCATAAAATAGTTTACTAACTTGATATCCTGTATTTAGGGGACCATCAATCATATAACAGATTATTATCTTTGACAACTGACAATATGTATTAATTAATATTAAATCAATTAACATTTGATGATCTTACAGTTAACCTTCTATCATGATATTACTGTCAAATAGTTAAGTAAAATACTCCGATTTTGACCTTCAAGTACTCGCGGCAAGATAAGAAATTATTTTAAAAGTAGTCTTTCCATCGCCGGATCTAGTGAAATTTAAAACAACTATGATTGTGAATGGTGTCCAAGAAGGTTGAATTATTAACCCCCGAGATTATCTCAGTTTTTGATGGGCTTTCTCATTTATATTATTTTACATTTGTTTATGTTGGGATCTGTATAACTTGATTTGCTTTTGTGCAATGCTGAAGGCTGTATGGCTACCGTTAGCTGCCATCATCTACTTTATTTTGTCTCTGATTGATTGTTGTCTCAATGGCAATCGTACCACATCTCTATATATATATTGTGTCGTTTAATCATTCGTTTTCTTTGTAATCTTTTGTCAATTGCTGTGTGTCTTTTTTGTTGTTTGTCTGTTTTTGTCTCGAGGTTTTTGTTGATTGTCTTTTTTCTACTTATTGTTTCTGAGCACTGTTTGTTATCTTCGACTTCTGTGTTCTTCTCTATTATAAGAAATAGACGAATATTTTCCAAAGCAATTTTGAACTTCAAAAATTAACATTTACAAAATTAAGTGCATATTATGTATTAAAAGACACCTGTGGAAACAATTACAGGATATTAGATTTTTAAATGTAACATGTATCAAACTCCCAGGGTGGCATTATTAAACATACAACAGGCGCGTAGCTCCCTATACGCCAACACGCAGTTGCGTGCACATCAGTTCGGCATGCAAAAAAAAATATTGCAAAATTAAAAATTTACGAATTAAATTTTAAAGGAAACACATATGTTGTCACTTTTTTTTATTTGTGAAATGTCATTAAATAACGGCATTTGGTTTCAGAATAGAAGTTTTATTAAAGATCATGCATGACGAAATCGGACAGTGTAACTTGTATCTTTTACAAGTTTTGAATTTGTTATACTCAGTCTAACACATGTAGTTTCGGAGCACATTTTACAGATTACGGTTTATCTGTTTGGAATGAGATGTATCAATCGGCATGAGATTTATCAGAACCCTTCGATATCGTTGAAATTATGCCTTTGCGATGTGTTCGACGGACTACCAGAGACACTCATCCTGCAACCACGCCAAAACAGTATTGGAAAGTCTCATTATATTTTGCGTTTATAGACCATATGAAAATCGAATGCCTATGATAATGGAACTGGAGAGTGGAATCGCGTCTGGTATTATCAGAAAATCGCTTCTTTGTGTCGTATCTTCTTCCTCCTGTTGTAGGAAATATAACAAACGAACAAATCTCAACATTGTCAGAGACATACGAAACTGACCTGGTATGTAATTTTGACGAATTCAATTGGGAGGTCGCTCGATGGCGAACACGTACACTGGTTTATAACATCTCGCGAGTGCTACCGTGGAGATCTATCAATGTACTACGTCTGTTGAAATCAAATGTACGATCACCAATGAACAATGACAGGTTATCATCGCTAGCATAACTGCATATTCATCGGGATAGTGTGAATATTGCCGACAAATACATAGAGAAGTTCGTTTCTGCCTAGACCCGAAGAGCAGATTTTTGACAATTTCGAGTAAATTCTGTATCAGAAAAATGTAGTTTATGTTTTCAATTAACCATGATTTACTCCATTCAGAAGCTTTATAAATAGTTTTACATTCATAAATTGTTTATAAGTCATATCTACATGAAGCTCCTCTATCAACTGTCCTATGACCGAAAACCGAAAAAAAAAACCATTTTCCTGCATAAAAGGGTCCCAAAAATTTTTCGCCTCGCTCCGCTCGGCGAAGTTGCTTGCACATCGTTTCTTTCTAGCTACGCCACTGTACAATATCTGATAGTTCTCACCTCTGATTAATAAATATGGCTTTGTGGTTTGCTCTGTACTCGTTTATCACATCAAGAATGACTCAAAAAAGGAAATTGAAACTTATGGATCATAAGTCGTATTTGACAGTTTTGTCATTTTATTGTTTCCGACCCTAAAATGACTCAAAATTTAAAAATTTAAAAACCGATAGGTTGCTTTATGCATGGCAGTTCGTTTTATTGTATCAGTCAGGTCTCTGTATACACGGTGTGCTTTCACTTAATGAATTCCAACATGCTTATTTGTCATATTTGACATATAATCTCTGTAATGTTAAAATTTAATCTGATCTATAAAATGCAAATGAATGCATTTTACGGTAATTTAAGTATAAATGTTGAGGTAATTATCTGCAAAATGAACCAATTTAGTATTCACATGTCTTTTCATCTTCCATATTGCTGCTATTCTTATCTTTAAAGTATACTTCATGATGCAGATATAACTAGGTATAAATGTGTTATCTGCTTTTTTTTTCCTTGTTTTTTTTTAGAATTATGTTTTTATTATGTAACCAATTTTCAAAGCTTCGTGAAATGCTTTCATATACAGGCGCCGTGTTTTTATAATAAATACCACTGTCAAGACTAATTTAAATCAAATAAAACGCAAAAGTTGACTAATTTCTCCGTTTATTCCTTTCTTTATTGCTTACAACATTTTTTTCAGAATCTACTTCTTACATCTTTATTATTTTTATCATTTCAAATTGCGTCGACAAGATTACGATTTGATATGTTTGTATCTGAGAGTGCAAATCTAAGGGGTTGGCTTTGGTATCATGAACAAATAGTTACCCATTGCACTTCTCCCGTATGACAGCAAAATCCTGGCTAGAGTCGACATCAAATGACGTTAATTAAAGGGGCAACCAAAACTGAACAAAAAATATGTACAAGATAAATATATGCTTCAGTTTAAAGTGAACATTTGAGTTTTATAACAGCAGATTTAAACAAAATTGTAGTTCTTTTAAAACAGTTTAAAGGCAATGGATATGTGTTGGCAAGGGTTAAAAAGTTCACATTTTGCCTCAAAGCTTGATGGTTTCTGTAGACAATGATTCAATCTTTTCTAATTATTGTAGACAAAGCTTCAACGTTTCTATATATGTGATGGATATATATGAAATGGTTTAAGTTTTAGTATATTGTAGACACTTATTCTACATTTTAAATCTTTGTGGTAGATACAATTGTTTAAACCTGCTTTCAAATTCTATGTATTTTGCACCATTGTTATATATTATCTTTTAAATAAACTCATCATAGATACCAGGACTAAATTTAGTATATACGCCAGACGCACGTTTCGTCTACAAAAGACTCATCAGTGACGCTCGAATAAGTTAAAAATGCCAAATAAAGTACGAAGTTGAAGAGCATTGAGAATCAAAATTCCTAAAAGTTTTGCCAAATACAGTTAAGGTAATCTATGCCTGAGGTAAATGTGTCTGCAGACTAGTATCCAAGCCTTAAGGTATATATACTGAAAATATTAGGTTGCAGTTTATGCATGTATGTGGACAATGATTACAGCTCAATATAAGAGGTTCTTTTGGAAATGGTTCAAATTTTCAGTTGTTTTGTAGATAGGCTTGTAATGTTTTCAATGTTCTGTAGGTATAATTCAGTTTTCAGATTGTTTATAAACGGACTTGATAAGATTGTTCATTAATGTAAGCACTAGTTGTGATTTCCAGATATAGTGCTAATGTAAGCACTAGTCGTAATTTCCAGATATAGTGCTAATGTAAGCACTAATTGTGATTTCCAGATATAGTGCTAATGTAAGCACTAGTTTTGATTTCCAGATATAGTGCTAATGTAAGCACTAGTTGTGATTTCCAGATACAGTTCACTCAAAACATCAACATTTAAATATTGCATTGTTGCTATTTTATGTTATTAAAAGAGACTCCAGACGAGCTGTTTAACGGTAATGCTATGTGATGCTTTGCTAGCGGTGGTGTTTAAAATATGATTTTCAGATGTATATGTTGACAACATAATTTGATAACAGAGGATTCCAGCTTTCAGACTTCCAGTTAATAGTTTTAATCTCTTACATTATAGATGTCGTAAAGACATTGGATCAATGATGTTCTGGTGAGATCCTATGGCTTGTACATAATTTTATCACAGTTTGTATATTTTGGTAGGATATTTTTTTGGTGAAGCTGATTTTATCGAGCGTTAACATGCATTTACACAACAGATACTTGTATAGGCTTATCACACGTTCTGAATTCTTTCCAAAACAATAAAATTTGTTATCAAAATCTTGTCAGTAAGTTATTTTCCTCGTAAAATATAAATGTTAAATAGTATTTCTCATCCTTCTTGCTATTGTGTAATGTCGTAAATAGAACTAAAAATAATAAAAATTGTATATTTAAACTCGGGGGGAATTCTTTCTTGACTTTTCAACAGAAAAGGCTTCAGTCGCGAAATACTATAACTAGTAACGCATTTACATGGTTGTTTCTCCAAATGGTCTGACGAAGTCAAATACCAATTGGCATCTTAGACAAATACTATCAATTTCAGTAAAGTACATGTATATTAATTTAGGGGCCAGCTGAAAGACGCCTCCGGTCGCAGGAGTTTCTCGTTGCATTGAAGACCTATTGGTGACCCTCTGTTGTTGTCTGTTATATGGTCGGGTTGTTGTCTCTTTGACACATTCCCCATTTCCATTCTCAATTTTGTAATAGACTTCCTGAAATCTGTTAGGATTGTTGTATCTGATTTGTTTCTTTTTTCTTGACAGAGGAAGTGTTAATACAACAACTATATATAACCTGGCATCCTGAAGCCAGCATATTTTTACCCTGCTTTCAAGATTTATGCGTTGTGTATTATTTCATTGGTCAAATTAGTGGTCACCCTGTTTGCTGCTGGATTGTGTGGGTTTTTATAACACGTTTTAATGTAATACTATTTATTCTATAGATAGGCAAAAAGGGTGGAAATTTTGGGCCAACGTTAAACTACTTAAACCTATCATGTTTTGTGTTGCTTATTGCTGTTTATAAAAAAGAAGATGTGGTATATGCTAATGAGACAACTGTCCACAAGAGACCAAAAATGACACAGACATTAACAACTATATGTCATCGTACGGCCTTCAACAATGAGCAAAGCCCATACCGCATAGTCAGCTATAAAAGGCCCCGATATGACAATGTAAAACAATTCAAGCGAGAAAACTAACGGCCTTATTTGTATAAAAAAAAATGAACGAAAAACAAATATGTAACACATAAACAAACAACAACCACTGAATTACAGGCTCCTGACTTGGGACAGGCACATACATAAAAAATGTGGCGGGGTTAAACATGTTAGCGGGATCCCAACCTGGGACAGTGGTATAACAATACAACATAAGAACAAACTATAAAAAAAACAATTAAAAAAGGCTCAACTCATCAGATGGACAAAAATACAAGTGGATGTGGCCGGGTACTTGTACATCCCGACAACAAAAACACAATGAACAGATCTGATCTGAGAGTACTCGCAGTTATCTGACAGCTAGTTCAAATCAACTAACAACTAATAAAAAAAATTGTTGTTTGTATTGATATATATAGTAAGTCTTTTTTTTTATGATTCGGCTGTTGGTGGTCTCCTTATTATATATTTCTTGAGTTTATCCCTCAGCTATTGTTTGAAACTTTAATATCAGTCTAAAGAAGACTTGACGGAAAAATAATCTTTCCATACCAAGATATGATAGTTCTTTTGAAATATGTCTTCATTTCGGCATGGACTGATCTTTTAATTGTTTATTAAAGTGTTGGCAGGTATCATGTGGCTGAAAATGGTACGGTATACGTAAAGTATAGATAAGACTGCGCGCAGCAATAAACGACATGCTTTGTCACTATGAACATATTCAATGGCGTAAAACTTTGCTTATCAAGCAGAAAATTTATTTAGTTCCGGTATGTACATTTTTGTTCCATTTTAGGGTAATTTTAAGAAATATTTTTCTAACTTGATATTCTATGTTTAGGGGACCATCATACAACAGATTGTTATCTTTGACAACTGACAATAAGTATTAATTAATATTAATCAATTAACATTTGATGATCTCACAGTTAACCTTTTGTCATGAAGTAGCTGACAAAAATAGTATAGCAAAAACTACTACTATAAAACAATTCGCCAGGTGGAGCTTTGACGTTCGTATAACGAATCAATCTCCCACGAATACGAAACTAAAATAGTTCAGAGATAAAATATCACATTGATATCGTGGATATTACGAGAGAGGGGGATACAAATGAACATGCAGTTATTTCAAATTGGTCCTATATATTCGGACGTAAACCGTCTGGTCTTCGTATTGTTGTCCTAGAAACGTAGTACTTATCGGGTGGCAATTTTAAATGCAAAACAGGAATTGCAAAAAAAAAAAAAAAAAAAACCACCGAAGTTTGCCTTTAATTTTTCATGCACCTGTTTAATGAATT